>NC_073694.1:126258875-126558956 GCF_029784165.1 Wyeomyia smithii
GGAATGTTTTCTTAAAAATTCAATTATTATCTGAATCGAAAAAGTAGAACCAAAGTTGTCATAATTTCAAGCGCATTGCAATTTATCAAAGTTCTTGGTGTGGCGAAAATTCAATCTAGACCTTGTGCTTGTTCTTCAAAATGCTCCTGTGGCTTGTACGATAACCGGAACTCCATTCCACAGTGGTCGGAAAAGGCAATTTGACGAACTTAATTCATTTGTGCTTAAACGGTTGATGTTAGCCAAAGACAATGTTCATTAGAATTGTTCACAAAAATATAACGGAAATCTTGATAAGATTTTTTTTTATCATGGCCTACTATCATAAAAATAAAAAATCTAACTTTTGATACAGCGAAGATACATGAATAGTTTCTTTAGCAAAGTTGTAGAACTTTACAAATTTTGAAACTTTGCAGAAGATATCAAATTTCTTTGACGTCTATTTACTGAAATACAAAGCATTTTCACTAGTAACGCCCTCAAATTTAGTTTTTCTAGCATAATTTTTTAAAAATTGTTTTTTCAAGAACATAATGTTCTAGACAAATATGACCAACATAAAAACACAAGTTTCTTTCGAAAACAGCATGTTGCTACAATCGTTCTATACTGAGTTAGAGCGTTTTTTCGTTAAATTATTTCCCAGATTTAAATGCGTATAGGAGAGAAAGAGGCGAACCGGTAAACATCATCAAATATTTTTTTTAGAGCTTAGACCTTGTACTATAAGCTAGTTAAACTTTGATACCTGACAATTCATAAATGAATGAGTAGAGTGATGTTTTAAGAATGTATGTTTTTGGGGTTTTCTATACAAAAATGTACAAACTCCCTATATAATGAACGATGATTTGTGAATTTATGAAACAGATAAATCGCAATACTTTTAAAATTAGTGAGAACACTCCTTAGGTTTATTTAGTTGTTGATAGGTGCATCCAATATCCGCGGGATCGAAGTGCCACTGTCTTCCTTTTGATTGGAATGGTGCTCTCTCACCCACTAGCGAAATTTCAATAGGAAAATACAGTCTTAATCCACTGACCATTCCAGTTGTGTATTATAACATATCGACTGTAGCTGGTAAGTAACCGAGGATATATGGAAACCAGCAAATGATCTGCTTGCAATTCAACGTTGCGCTACAATACTACAGATCATTTTATCTGGCCGGGAGATTACCGCATCAAAATTCAAACACTATTGTTGGAAACTGCTCGTTTGTTGATGTCCATATATCCTTGGCTTTACTTGCCATGAAGTATTATTTCACGGTGAGGACATTATTAACTATTTCAATATTCCATCAGGCCAATTATCTGGAGAAGCGCCAAAATCTAAAAGACTAATTTTGAAAGCATTGCGAGTTATCTGTTTCATAAATTCATCATCGTTCATTTATCGGGTAGTTTGTGCATTTTTGTATAGAAAAGCTCAAAAACATACATACCTAAAACATCACTCTACTCATTCATTTATGAATTGCCAAGTTTCAAAGTTTAACTAGCTTATAGTACAAGATACAAGCTTTAAAAAGAGTATTTGATGATGTGCACCGGTTTGCCTCTTTCTCCCCTATACGCATTAACTCTGGGAAATAATTTAATGAAAAAACGCTCTAACTCAGTATAAAACGATTGTAGCAACATGCTGTTTTCGAAAGAAACCTGTGTTTTTATGTTGGTCATATTTATCTAGAACATTATGTTCTTGAAAAAACAATATTTAAAAAGTTATGCTAGAAAAACTAAATTTGAGGGGGTTGACAGCGAAAATACTTTGTATTTCAGTAAATAGACGTCATAGAAATTCGATATCTTCCGCAAAGTTTCATATTTTGAAAAGTTCTACAACTTTGCTAAAGAATCTATCCATGTATATTCGCTGTATCAAAAGTTAGATTTCTGATTTTTATGATAGTAGGCCATGATAAAGAAATTTCTTATCAACATTTCCGTTATATTTTTGTGAACAATTCTTTTGAACATTGTCTTTGGCTAACATCAACCGTTTAAGCACAAATGAATTAAGTTCGTCAAATTGCCTTTTCCGACCACTGTGCATTCTAGGTTAGAAAAACTGACAAAAGTAACTTTCGCAGTAAAGTATGTTCATCTTTCGAAGCAATTTACGCACGCCATCAGCAATTCACAGTTTTTCGAAATATTTCTACTGTCGCTTTTCTACAAAATTTAGCGAATTAGCGATTAGCGTTTCGAAGGCCAAAATTTTAGCGACGCTAACAGTTTCGCTAACCAGCTCAAGAATTAGCGAAATCGCTAAATCGCTAACTGAATTTCAGCGTCGCTAATTAGAGAATTAGCGAATTAGCGGAATGGTGCCCACCACTGAAAAAGGGGGGTTGTTATGTATCTTAACAGCATTTTCCCAGGCCCTTTTCCCATACATTTAGAAGTCACTGACAATGTTTTTCATGGTAAAATTATTGTCGTTGGTAGATTCAACAACAAAAAACTTTGTTAAAACATGATAATAACAGAAAAAGTTCGCAAGCTTACAGTAAAAATACCATGTTTTTTATGGTTACAATAAAAAACATTGTCCATTAACTGTTCTCACCACAAAATACATCGTAAATTTTTTTCGGGATTACTCAAAAATGTACCGTACGATGATTTTGAAATTTTGACCAGAGATTCAGAACGACATAACGAATCGAATGGTGTACTCAGATTATTTGGCGCATTTTGAAGTAGAATACTTCTCTCTGGAAGTTCGGCTACATAGGGATGTGAAATGAAAATCTAAAACCGAGAAAAGTGAAAAATATGTCCAATTTCAAATGCTAATAAATCGGTTAGTATTCGATGGATTTCCTTCGTTCTTGCAGCAATAGATTGGAAAATCTTCTAAGATTCTTCCCAAAATAAGATAATTGTAATTTTATTATTCACACTTGCTTCCCAAGCACGGTCGACAGGATCATATACCTTGCAATTGAAAACATGCTATTTGGCCTATATAAGAGCCTGTTTCAGCCGGAGCCGCTCATAATAGTTCTAGACAGCGACAACAGCAGTCGTCCTTCCTTGGCAGCAGCACTAGCTCTGTGGTTGGTCACCACGTCTCAGGAGCAGCGCGGTTTTTCTCAGCGTGTGTCGCCAGACAGCCATTATTCCCCCCGTGTTGGGGCAGCATGAAGATTGCCATCAGGAAATCCAATTTTGGAAATCAAAATGCCTTTTTGAAGGCAAATGAACAAGTCATTGAAAGTTAATAATTTTTGTCAACGCAAGCAAGTATTCTGTGTTGCATCCTAGCAATTTAAATTTGTCGCACCCGTCTAATTTACTGAATGTGAAATAGCTTCCACGGTGCATGTTGTCCGTGTATCTTAATTCCCCCAATGTTAGGGCAGCTCAAAGGTTGTAATTAGCAACCGATTTTGAACCGCAACATGCTTTTTTCAAGGCAAATAAAAAAAATAATTGAGGGTTAATAATTTTCTGGCATCAACACAAGCAGACATTCTGTACGGAATGCAATCAAATTCTGTTGTAGTTGTCTAATTTTCACTTTATTTAGTAAACCCCCCACTGTAGGGGCAGCGCAAACGCTGCGATCAGCATAACCGACATTGAATAATAAACTGCCCTGTTAGTACGCATTCACAAAAGCAGTTAGTTCGACTATGCAGAGCTAATATGAAGTCGATTCAATCAATCAGCATAAACAGAATTTCGTCGTCTACCAGCTGCCAAGTTGCAACATGATGCAACACGCAACAGCGAGCAAACGAAATCGCTTGATGTTACAAACCGCAATAAGATACGGGTTAAAACCGTTGCGTGTGTGAGAGCACCATCGGTGTTTATTCGCTGGATACACTATCTACTGTCTACTGAACACAATAATCTGCTTACATGCGACATGGGGACGGGAACATTTTCTTCAACCAAGCTGCACAACACGACACAAAACATGTTATTTTGTTGCTTCAATGAGAGTGCTATCGGTCCAGCTCGACAAGAAATCATTTTTGTGCATCCGTGCTACGAAACTGAGGAAAAACTTTAGAAACTGAAAAAAGAGGTGGAGCTTATCAAATGATCGCTCTGAACCAGAATGAAGTCACACATATTTTTCAAGTTTTGTCATTCCACCACGTACGTAAAATAATTCATTCCTATTTTCATCCCTATATAAGAGCCTGTTTTAATCGAAGCCGCTCATAGTAGTTCTGAACAGCGACGACAGCAGTTCTCCCTTAGCAGAAGCGGGAGCGAGCAGTGGGTACCATCGATAGCGGATAGCGGCCACAACTGTGGCATGGCTGCGAATAAGCGTAGCAGTTTCAGTGGATCTCACCATCGATAGCAGCAGGGCCAGCATATGCAGGTACAGCGGATACCAATGGCGGGCACAACTGTGGCATGGCTACGGATAGCGTTGCAGGTGCTCAGCAGTTGGGCCAGCGTATAGCGGCCACAACTGTGGCATGGCTATGCATAGCGTAGCTGTTGCAGCGGGTATATCAGCATCGATAGTAGCAGGGTCAGCTGATGCAACGACACTCCCTTCACTAAAATGCTGTTTCAGTTCGGTAGCGGGAAGCATCAGCAGCAGGCTTGCATGAAGTGAATACATCAGCCAGCACCTTTCTCTAAGGCCTCTGCCATAGTAGACGCGAAAAGCGGCGCGAACCGATTCGCTCGGCCGTAGGTTGATGTACAGCTCTACTGATGGCTGTACATTAACCTACAGCTGAGCGAATCGGTTCGCGTCGCTTTTCACGTCTATTATGGCAGAGGCCTAATGGGAAAGTTGTATCAGTTTGTTCAGAAGAATATTATTGTCGGTAATATTACAGAGATGCGATTGCGTAAATCCGATTTTGAATTGAACAATTGTTCTTTTGAGAACAAATAACACACTTATTTGAAGAGTTAATAGCTTTTGGTACCAATAGCAGTATAGTGACAGCCTCAGCGGCTGATGCAGCCGGTACTTCCCTGAGGCCGATGTAAAGGTAAATGGGAGCAGCACGGCGAAACAGTTCGGGTTATGCTTAGACGCGCGTCATTTTTCGTTTTTGATATTCTCCACATGAAACGACGCGCTTTCGTATGATAGCGGTGGTATTAGCGGTAGATGCATTTGCCAACACTTCCTCCAGTAAAGCCGTGTCTAGTTTTCAATGTGAAAACACCTTTCTCATTGTGTTGACCGTGCGCCTTAGTCCTCACTATCAAGGTAACACAGAGATGTAAGATAAACACTACATCCTATGATAAATTGAACAATTGTCCTTATAACAAATGAATTAATGAAGATTTAATTTTGAATTAGAATACTTTTCTCAGGAAGTTCGGCTACATAGGGATGTAAAATGAAAATCTAAAACTGAAAAAAGTGAGAAAAATTTATATTTAATAAATCGGTTAGTTTTCGATGGATTTCCTTCGTTTTTGCAGCAATCGATTAGAAAATCTTCTAAGATTCCTACCAAATGCATGAAATTGCAATTTTATCATTCGAACTATTGTACTATTGAAAACTCTTAAGCCTTGTCAAAACACAAAATTCAACCTCTGATCGGTCGTTATACCGCGCTTTCCCAAGCACGGTCGGCAGAGTTATGGACCTAGTAAATTGGGAATGCATCATTTGGCCTATATAAGAGCTTCATCAGATAATAAACAAACATTTCATCGGATATTAAATTGAACAACTGAAATTTGAAGAACACAAATGATTATTTGAAGAGTTAATATTTTCTCGTTTTGCGCTATAATCCAAAGTTAATTATCTTCATCTACATGCATACTCTGACTATTATTACGTGTTTGCGTCGCTTAGTGTTTGGCTACGGTCATGCAGAACGCAAATAACGGCGCGATGCCATTCGGCAAGACGAAATCTGTTGAAATGTATAGCTCTACTTCGCCTTAACAAGAGCTGTACATTTCACCACGGTAAGGCGAATCGCATCGCGCCGGCATTCGCGCTCTGCATAACCGTAGCCTTTGTTCCGTTCCCGTTTAATGATGTCGTATTAAATGTGCATATTGCAATTCGGCAGCACTTCAACTTCTCATTTGCACAAAATTTAAAAATATCCAATGAACTTCATTCAAAATATCAGACGAAAAGAAATTACAATACTGCCAATGAATGGTCAACGTTTATTTACTAGAAAAAATGACTGACACGCAAGCAGCCAGGTTATCTTTCTTGTAAAAGTATTCTACTTCAACCTTGCGGTCGTGGCTTTGCATACAACCTTCTTGTGATTTTTTTATAATAACGGTCTGTGGAACACCGTGGGCAGGCATGGGCGTAGCCAGAATTTCAAATTGGGGGGTCGGGGGGGGGGGGGTGGATAAGCTCTTCAAAATTTTAGAAGTAAAAAAATGGTACACTCAGGTCGCTTGTTACGCGGGTTTTTTTACGCGGCTGTTTTTACGTGGATTCTAGAATTTACGCGGTTTTTACGCGGATTTCGAAATTTACGCGTTTTTTACGCGGCACGTATCCTCCGCGTAAAAGCGACTGTTGTGTGTTTTGAAAAATAGAAACAAATACTAGTCTTTAGTGATTGTTACATCAAGGCAACCAGTTGTCCTTGACATCAGAGTGGAAAATTTGATTATTCTTTGTCCAACCGTGAATATAAATAGATGTTCTTTACTAAAAACTCTTTAGTTCATTCAAACCTTCGGACATATTATTTTGGCGACGAGGATCTCAAGAATCCACGAACATGGCAGAAGATAGTGTTGATCAGCAGCTGCAACCGGGAATTCAAGATATGATTCACAAAATGACCCAAATTTTACAGCGGATAGCGGTCTAGCAGCAGCAGCGTCAGTATCAAACCCCGGAGAAGATTTTGGAGTTCCTCTTTTCGAACATCATCGAGTTTGTCTTCGACGAAGAAAACGGAGTTACGTTCGGACGTTGTTGTTTAACCGCTACCAGGACCTCTTCGAGAACGATGCAGGCCAGCTGAATAATGCGGCGAAGGTACGTTTACTTCTCCGGAAGCTGGACACCCATTCGCACAGCCGCTATCTCAACTACATCCTGTCAAAGCCTCCCAAGGACGTGAAGATTGAAGACACAGTCAAGATTCTCAATAAAATCTTCGGGCATCAAACGTCAAACGTCCCGGAAGCGGTTCATGTGTCTTTTCAAGATTGTTGTTGACCATCTGCCGATGAACACTCAGCAAGCAGAGAGCACTCAACCGCTGTTCAAATATTGTTGACCTCAGCCAGGTTTTCACGTAATGTGCTGAACGAGCGTTCAATCGTGCATGTTTCCATGGTAGAGCAAGTGCCATTTTAACTGCTTTCTCAATCGCAGGGAAGAAAGAACGGGTTTTAGCTAGCAGATCTATGAGATCCAACTCTTCCAAGTTCTTACGGTCTGCTATCATACTGCTGCAATGTTAATACAAAACTTCCACCTCTCCAAAAAAATTGTCAACTTCATAAAAAATTACGAAATTTTCGGTTTTGCGCTTGAACTCTTCCAACGAAATGCGTATTACGTTAGCGGGATGCAGCAAGGACAACGCGTAGGCAGGTGCACTATCTTCATCGAACCGTGTTTCCAGTGAGGTTACAAGAGAATCAAGGTAGGGAATTGTCACAGCTCGGTTCCAATATTCCGAACCAGTTGATGCAGGATTTGCCCGGTACTTTTGCCGCTGCAATATCCTTGGTGGATCAACTGAAAAACCTGTGCGATGACACGCAACATAGCGCAAGCATTTCAATTAATTATTTTTGTTCTGGCTGATACTTTACACAGATGTTTCTATGGGCTAAAAATGTCGTTTTGTGCTATTAGAGTTATTGAAAACAAAATTTTGCACCAATGTCAACATTTAGAGGGGGGGCAACGGCCCCCCCCTGCCCCCCTCTGGCTACGCCTATGTGGGCAGGTCTACATATATAGTCACTCTAGAGTTATGGGTCAGTTTACGTATTGTCTGAATGTTTAAAATTGAATAAAAATTCAGAAAAATAATCAACTAGCAACGGTTTGTAGTCTATTTCTGTGTTCTGATGTGTAGGTACTATTGATCAGCAATTAGTTTGACTGCAGCTGATATGTATGTATAAACGTGTTGAAAAGAAAACATTACTCATTTAGCAGAAACAATTATTGATCATTTCTGGCATTCAAGATCATTTAATCTATAAAATCGTCAAAATCCATCAAAAAAGTTATTTCATTGTTGTAACAGCTCCGTAAATTGTAACACTACTGCATTTATGGGACGCTTCGCTTAATGCATTTAGCAAGATTATTATTTTAGTGACATTTGCAAATTTAAATCAATTCAATCGTACAACTGAGTTAAGAAAAATACCACTGTTTATAAAAATTGTTCAGTTTCGTGAGAATAGACATATTTTCGTAAAAGTGACCCAGAATTGTGCCTGACCCTGTACAGTGCCGGGTGGGAAAGCATAGTAAAATCATAACTTATCAACAATATATTTAGTTATGAGGTTTTATCAAGCTATTCGAAAGATATTCACGTGTCTAATACGCGTATGAAATTAATATCAAAATTTGATATCATACACCGGTGTACCTTCCATAAGAAATTTGACTTTATTTTCGAATATCTCATTCAAGGTGCGTTTTGTGCGTAAGTGGTTCGATGCTGATTTTTTAAAATATGTTCAGTTATATATTTTGGCATGGGAGGTTATTGGTTAAAAAATTCGAAAATATCTGGTCCACTTATTTTCGTCATTTTTAATGCAAGTTATTAGTTTATTATTAAAATATCAAGATTTGTTATTCATAAATTCTTGATGGAACAATGTTTTTGTACTATTTTTTGTTATTTTACCGTCTATCTAAACCATATCAGGATCAAAATGAGGTATTGTTATTCATTCTTCATGCCAACTTGAATTAACAAATCAGCATAGGGGCCATCCACATACCACGTGGACAGATTTTTAACACTTTCGACCCCCCCCCCTTCCCCTCCGTGGACAACTGTCCATATAAATTCTAGAAAAATTGAATGGACCGTGGACATTTGCCGACCCCCCCCCCTCCCCTCCAAACTGTCCACGTGGTATCTGGATGGCCCCATTTCACAATAAATATCAAACTTGTCTGTTTTAAAATCTTTCAATAATTGAAAACTCAAAAATCTTGAAAATAATTAGAATTTAAACCAACAAAAATGTGAAAAGCTGTTAGGTAAAAATCAATAAACTAAATGAATATTTTAAAAGTTTTATATTTTTAAGGTGTTTTCTGTTAATTAGCCTTAACCCTTTAACGGGCCGAGCCTAAGAAAATGTCATTAAATTTTATTGTTTATTTCTGATCACTGATCACAGCTCGTAATCATTAAATAGAAAAGAACGAAAGTTGTTGGTGGCAATATAGTTGCTGCCTTATAAAGGGTTAACCAAAAATAAAATCAAGTATACCTTTTCATTCAGTAGCTCGTTCATTCTGTTTTCTAATGTATTCAACATATTCTTTTTTGATGTAAGTTCTCTTTGAAAAGCGTTCAAAGCTGCTTCTGTGTCTGCTAATTGAATCTCGCAACTTTTCAGCTGAAAAGTGGAAATAGACTTTAGGTTTGAAAATGAATCAATTATATTCTATTTGTACTCTGAATTCACTCTCTATCTTGATTCGTCTCATTTTGCATAAAGTTTGCCACACATTGCTGTCCATGCCGGTGGGACAATTATTCACGTTATCTAAGCTTTCGCACGCTGCAAGGTGATCTATGCATTCATGTGGAATAAGCATGTCACTAGATTGACATGTTTTCTTGGCTGTGATTCTTTTCGCTAAGTCTTGAAATATAGATACGGTAACCGCAGCTCGCAGCTGTACTTTCGGGCGCTTCCTGAAATTTAAATATTGTAAGTAGTATAAAATATACATCGAAACTAAACAACTTGAAGATTTTGTAGGCTTGGTCCACAATCGCCATCTGAGCATTGTCAGAAAAGTTCGTTTTGAACTGCTTGTCTAACATTCTATCTTTAGTATTGAGTGTTTCGTAAGAATTTTTACTGTCATTGACTTTTTCTTGAAGTTCAGCTATTATCATCATTAAATCGTCGATTTGCTTGTGCGTATCATCAATACCATGCCGCAAAGAACTTGTCTTTCGATCATAAATGAGCCGTTGCTGGTTATAAAATGTGTTTTTAAGAATCCGCAATTCCTCTTCTCGTATCGCCGATTCTATACGCATCTTTTCCAGTAAGCATTCACCAACTTTCACGTTGAATTGTTTAATCTGGTTTTCTAGACTTTCAACAATGTGATTTTTTTCTACCTCAAGTAATTGTTTGTAGCGTAATCGCTCTTGAGTCACAAAAATAAGCTGCTCTTCATATTCCTTTACTTCTTTGATATCAGATTCATTGTAATACTGAGGATCTTTTCCGGTTTCCTGCAATTAAACTGATTATTTAGAATATTTTTAATTCAAATGCTTAGGTTGATTGTACTATGCAATGGGGAATTGGCGTTGTTTTTTTTATTTCATCTTCCCAGCGATGTTTTAGAACCCCATCCATCATCACCATGAGGGCACGGTCTTTGAAATCATCTGCCATTAGCTCCTGCTGTCTTCGAATTTTCTCCGCCTGATTAAATGCGAGGACTTCTTCCATGCTGGGAGTTAAATATTGAGCCACAGATATTTCTTCGTTTTTCGTGTTCACTATAGTCTCAGGAATTTCGTCCGGTTGAAAGTATGGATCTACTATGGTTTCTGATTTAAAATTAGCAATATCTAAGAGTTTGGATATGATAGATAGTTCACTTTGAATAATACGTAACCGGCTGTTGCGTTTAAGGACAATTTCCATTTCATTATTTTTTAACGTTTTTAGTTGATCAAATTTACTATTGAATACTTCACGAAGTTTCATCATCTCTATCTACAAGGAATAAAGTTATCAAAATGAAATTTTAGTCGTGATAATACAGATTACATTGCCACAGACATTCTCAAAGTACAATTGCTCAAATGTAACGACTTCTAATTGTTCGTAACGCAGGGATAACGGTTCTACATATAAATGAGTTGAAGTTCCGGTGAGTGAATTATACTTTTTAACCTGTGCACGTGACAACAAATCGATTGTGTTTCCGTAATCAGGGTCCCGAATTAGAATCGATTCCAGTTGGTATGTGGGCGTTGGTTTCCAGGGAAGTAGAGCATCGTGACTAGCCATTTGCTCAGTTTCTCGATAAACACCTATTCTTTGTTGGAACAATTCATTCCCTTCTTTCGGTAGTGATGGATAATTTTCGACAAAAAGTTTAACGAATATAGATCTATTGGAAGTGAAATTTCACAATAAAGCTTTTTCAGTGAATACATGGTTTTACCTGACTTTTATTGGTTTTCGTTCCATAATACTCCAGCATTTTTGGATAACCCGTTCGTTAGCTAGTTCTTGATTTAAAATATATTTGTGCAACCGACAATGTTCCGCATTTCGGTTTGCTTTGGCCTTCGAATAAAATTATCGTTACTGATTGTATTTTACTGTCAGGAAACATTTTTTTACCTTTTCCCTAAGTTGATCAGTGATAGTCGAGTTTAGGTTGAATAATTGAATTGGCAGCTTTTCGTCATCAGTAGCTATTTCATTTATGTCTAGTAGTTCTTTAAGTTTTATTTTGATGTTTTTAAAATCAATAAGAATTGATTGTCTAGTAAATTCAAACTCTAATTTCTCGTTCTCGTTTTGATTCATTTTTTCCAAGTCGATCCAACGTGGAATGGCCAGCACATTCGATTCCAATCTTGTGGGTGCCGTATTGTACATCAATTGAAAATCCGTTTCCAAGTTCAGTTTGATATCATTGTAATGTTGTGATGAATGAACACTGCGCCGAACTTTTGTGCAGGCAAGATTGCCAGTGAAGCCAAGGGTGCAGATAAATCTATCAATTGATAGCGAAAAAAAAGTCACTTGGTTGATTTTCGTTTAAAGTTTTTACCAAATCACATCGATAGTTTGTCGATTTAACACTTTCGTACCTGACCCCTCCAGAGCCGAAAAAATTAAAATCTTTTACCTGCCATTCCGCAAGATCTAAACCGAATTCGATCGAACCTTTTTCAAAAGATCACAAATTTATCATAGTTTTTGGGACAGGAGGGGGCATTTCGAAATTTCCCGTTGTTCCGGATTTATCGAGGGGAACCGTGGGGTAAGTACCTCTCCAGAGACACAGGCTAGATTAAAAGCGGTAGCGGAACCTTGCTTGCGACATATCAAACTTTAGGTTTTTGTAAAACCAACACTGTTGGCGATCGGTATTTGGCCACTTGGACGACTAATGAGCTTTTCTGTCCGATTTTTTTTATATGCCGCAAGCTAGGTTTCGGAACGATTCCCGGAACATAACCAGTAGTGGCCAAAACACGTCCAAGTGGCCAAATATCGTCAACAGCGTTGTTTCGCAAAAACTTAATGTTTGATATGTCGCAAGCAAGGTTTTCCGTACCGTTTTCAATCTAGCCTGTGTCTCTAGAAGGGTACTTACCCCACAGTTCCCCACGATGAATCCGGAACAACGGAAAATTTCGAAATGTCCCCTACTGTCCCAAAAACTATGATAAATTTGTGATCTTTTGAAAAAGGTTCGATCAAATTCGGTTTAGATCTTGCGGAATGGCAGGTAATTGAATTTTCATATTTTCGGCTCTGTAGGGGTCAGGTACGCAAGTGTTAACCAGTACGCCAATTTTTTTTTAGGCTACTCGGTACTCGTTATTTGTGTCTATTTTAAATTTATAATGCAATGTGTTTAATTTCAAAGTGTCCTTCGAGTGTTCTCCACTCACTGTACATTTCATATATTGGTCGGTTTTGGCTCCTAAAAATACATCGGTACCTGATGTTTATAGGAAATTTTCCAGGGAAAACTCTTCTGAAGATCGTAAGGCGCTACGATGCTTGTAAAAAAAGTTACAGTTACATGGTTGAATTTGCAACAGCAGCATGCTGCAGCAGTATTGCTAGAAAAATTCAATGGTGAGCCGTTCAATCAGTTTGAGGGAAATAACTTTTTCTACAAGCATCGTAGCGCCTTACGGTCTTCAGAAGAGTTTTTCTCAGGAAAATTTTCTACAAATATCTTGTATCGATATATTTTTGGGAGCCACCTGGAAATATCTAGAGAATAAATTTAAAAAAAGTGGATTTTCTCATATAAAATTGTATGGAAACTTCAAAAATCGGGCGCAAAAATATAGTTCCACTGATCGATCTGAAAAGTTATAGGACCCATAACGAACACGAAAAGTGCATGGGAGCGAAAAAATAACACCATCGCTTTTTTCCTATATAACCGTGTCCCAGTCTAATGAACATGTGTTACATATTAACGTAGTTTTGGACAACGGCTTTACCAATTTGAATGTTTATTGTTCAAGATTTTTGTATAACTTTTTGATAAACACATTCTTGATCTGACAGTTTAAAAGTTATGAAGATAATAAAAAAATACGGATGGAAAAATTATGCACTATTTCAAAGCATTGTTGCATTAAAATCTCTGCTTATATAGAAAATTAATTTGAAAATAATTTCAACATCAAATTTTGAATAACAAGAAAAGAGTTTATTTTTTTGTGAAAACTTAGATTTACAGGTCGGACTCGATTATTCAGAACATCAAAAAATTTCATTCCAGATAATCGAGTTTTCCGGATAATCGAATCACAGAAAATATATTCAAATTTGGATAAATGAACATAAAATTAATATTTCTTTTTATTTTATTCCACTAGTATAATGCAGAAGCGTAACCAGAAACTATAATTGGATAATAATTGGACACTTAATTCGAACATGTCTCAAACATGCCGGAAGGGACATAAATGGTTATAAATATACTAGAAGGGATGGTAAAAGTAAACACAAACACAAACAGATAAAATTTCGGATAATCGAGTCTTAAATTCCGGATAAACGAGCCCGACCTGTAGAACAAAACTTTTCAAAACGTAGTTTCATTCAAACTAAAAAGCGCTACAGGTAATATTTGAAACTGTTGCAAGTTTTTTTTTAAATGACGGTGAACCTGATGCTGTTTTGCTACTAACGGTTTACTGTGTTGGGAAGTCATTATTTTTATTGTAATTTTTTCAAGTTTACTTACAGGTGGTTCGAATCAACCCTCGCCAGAAAATTTCCTTCATCAATTCGGTGTTCGGTGATGAAAAATGCTAATAGTTTATCAGTTTTACTATCAAAGATGGTGACTAAACCGTCAATGCTCCATGTTATCAAATGGTATTGATCCGCATGAATAGAAAAATGTGGGATTTGGTGCTTCACTGTGATCATAAAAATAACTTCCACATCCAATCGATCTTTGTCATTATGTATCACCTCTAAAACATCGATTTCATTCGTTAAATATGTAACGGCATAGAATCGTGATTGATAACAAAATTTATTTTCAATTTGAATATATTTTTTTTGTAATTCCTTCGTTATTAATTGATGCTTTGCATCAGAAACATTAAAAACTATGGCGATTATGTCGTTTGACGATTCCTTTTCCTTATTTGAAGCTAACGCAATAAGTTCTATGTTTTCACCAGAAACAATTAGAACTGGGTGCAATATGATCTCTGGTATTATACAATGATAGATCACATTCATTTGCTTTCCCGGTATTCCTTTGATGAGAAAATAGTTTTTTTGTTCATCAATAACACTCATGCATAATCCGTCTTGAGAGAAGCGTATACTCAAAATATTACAATAGCTTAGATAAAAATCAGCAATTACACGTGGGTCTTTTGGATGGTATAGAGAAACCAAATATACTACTCCTGTTGACGTAGCTACGGCTATGAGGGGATGTAAGGGATGTTCTTGCATATAAGTTATATTATCTATGGCGTATTCTGAAAGCCGATCTCCAGACTTCAAATCTATTATTATCAATTTGCTTGCATGATTGTGGCAAATTGCAACTTCGCTCAAAGGATTTACGAATAAAAAGCTTAAGAACGAGTCCCCGAATTCTATGCACTGAATGAATTCCACGTTTCGAAGGTCGTTGTCCACTATGGTTTGCATTAAATTCCCATTCAAAGTTATTCCATAAAGTCCGCCGCTTAAGGAATAGTGCAGAAGTGAATTGAATGGCTCTGCTGGTTTTGTGGTCCATAACCGATTGTAGACATTTTTTTGACGTTTGTAAAAGCTTATACTTCTGTTGGGATTATTTAAAATCAGTCCTCCTCTGCAGTAGAAAACCATTGGTGCGAAAAGCCCCGGTTCTTCGACTTGTATTATTCGATTTAATTGTGCAGTGTTGGCAACAAACTGAAAATAATATAACAGGATCAGTCATAAGGATAAGGCAAAGATAGTAGATTAACGAAATGCTATTTTTTCAAATTCGTAACTATAGTGTGTAAAAGAAATTCTATAAGCTTTTTGATCGATAATAGAGAAGGAAGCTGTCTAGTATCAGTGTTGCGAACCTCGCTCAAAAATAGCATGCCATATTCTATGTAGAAGTACCTGGGGTAAAAAGCACCATTGAGGCAAGATACACCTTATCTGATTCATAATGGAGAAACATCAATAACAAAATAATATTTTTATTGCTTGAAACTATGTTTACTAGTGTCACTTTGTCAATTTGGCAGCATTGCAATGACAGAAAAAATGGGTTCATTGCACACGGAATAAAGCAGAATCGCGCCAAATGACCTATGGTCGAATATCGACCATTTTTGATTTGAATGAAACTTTGCACACGTATTTGGCTTAGCAAACTGAGCATTTTTCACAAATGGAGAGATTTTTTACACTTATGAGTTATATTCTAAAAGGGCGTATGCCTTTTGGCATAGGTTTTATTCGAAGCATTGTAGCCCAGAAACCGTTGGTTCTATAGGAAAACTGTCTGAGAATGAGTTGTAGGGAATTAACAATGAATCATAAAAAAATATACACTGTACAAAAAAAAATTAAAAATAAACATTAAATTTCAATTTAAGAAAAAAATGAGGTGATTTTTTCTAGTGTGGTTTGGTTTTAATACTATTTTTTCGAAATGATTACACGTGGTGCATGGTCGGGTTGCAATGACTAGACTTGTATGGAAAAATTTGACGTTTGAATTTCGTTGTGCAGTAAGGTTCAAAAGTTTCGTATTCTTGAACAATTTTCTCATAAAAGTTCAGCTAAATTGGAATTCGAAAAGTTCCAAGTCCAAGTTTCCCTTTTTTGACTAAGTCCATGAAATGTTCATTTCGATATTGAAGTGAAACTGGGACGGTTGTCGGTATCGAATTAATGAATTAATTATTAATGAATCTGATGTTATCTAAAAAGTAACAAGGTGGTATCCAAGACACGACCGCATGGTTGACGTAGGACTTCGATAGTTTTATTTGTCATTTTTAGACTACAGACTATGTTCGATTTGACCACGTTTCACTTTCGACACGGTTTGATTTTGACACAATTCGATTTTGACGCGCATGAACCATAAACGAGCAGTTATATTTGATCATATTTAATATTTTTCTTGTTTTTCTTTTACCAATTTTAACTCAACAACAGCCAAAAGAGACGCATTTTGTCCATTATGTTGACGACACATATGACCGGAATCGGTAAAACGGTTCTGGAGATTTGACCGGAACATGTTCCGGTAATATAATAGTCATGATCAAAGCAGTACTTAGTATCGTGCTATGCCTTTAATTACTCTGAAGGGTCATATCAAGTGTCTAGGTTGTTAAAAGCCACATGCGGACCTGTCCCCGTTGCATTCCGGAGACTCCCAGATTATTAAGCCTAAATACATCAAGCGACACCTCTAATGACTTTCAATCCTAAAATTAGTTCATTGGTGGCCATATCTATTGTTGATATGGTCATAGGTCACCAAAAAAGTCATAAAAAAGAGAAGCGTTCATTTTTGACAGGGTTCGATTTTGGCAACAGAAAAAAATCTGATTATTTATTTGCAGACCTTTATTTAAAAAGAAAAAAATATTTTTTTTAGCATTAATGTATAATGTAGCCAATTGTCTTCAACACGCGAAAAGGCAATTTACTATATAGATCTTAATTGAGAAAGATTTGGTAAAAAGTAAACACCTTTTTTATTCAATTGTGCTTGTGAAAGATTCCAAAGTAGCATCATTGTCATTTTCTTACAACTTACAACCAGAAAAAAATTGATCAGTTTTAAGACAACGCAACAACAAAGATGCCATATTTGAAAGTCATCTGTCTGTTTCCTCGAATCTTCCAGCTGGTCTCGAGGTACGATGCTGGCCTAACAAGCCAGTCGTCGTATGTTCGAGTCCCGGCTCGGGAGAGACTGTTAGTGTCAGTAGGATCGTAGCGCTAACCCCGCAATTGTCCTGTACATTTAACAGACGGCTGCGAAGTCTGTGTATAGTAAAACAGAAGGTCGAGTTCCGATACGGAATGTAGCACCAAGGCTTTGCCTTGCTTTGGTGTCTGTTTCCTCCAAAAATAAACCTAGCCCGGTTTGATAAACAACACTAACCTCACCAACTGATGTTTGTTGTTCAATTACAAGTACGGCAATGGAAGGTTGTGTTCATATGTTTATTATCTAAATATTTTCTTGCAGATGCTGATGAATATTTTTTCGAAAAATACGAACACTAATGTTGAAACCCTAACGTCAAGATGAAATATTTTCGGTTTTTCTCTATACCGCCACCGCGGAATGCAACTAAGATTGTCATATTGAATTAAATTCATTAAGCTAGAAAAATATAACCAGTACAGCTCGTTAAACTACTTGTTCAAAGATCTGTACGAAGCATTTTGGTTTTTTTATTGTCTGGTATTTATCATATTTATTTGAATACCCTATATTTAGGAGTTCAAATAAATATGAGAAAAACAGAGTGTAGAATTCAATAATAAACAACAAATTTTATTTGAACAAGACAGCAACCCATTGCAGCTTCAAATTTCAGGATTTTTTTTTTAAGATTTGAAAGATGTTTGTATCACAGATAACAGATATCCAAGCTAGAATAAAAAACTCCAGAAATCGCGTGTAAGATTTCAAATTCTTACTCGTTTGGAATGCTAAGGACATCTTTCTACAACTTGCGACTTTAACCACTTTAGTGATGGCAGCGTTGGATTATAGTCAAACCTGCCAGACGCATGAAAATTTTCACAAATAGTAGAGTCGTTGTTTTTGCAACGATATAACACTGTTTTTGTGAGGTTTGTGTATTTTTTGTTTTTCATATAAACACTAAAACAAACAAATTTATTGCAAATATAAACTGGGATTGAATAAAATTGTCGATTATGTACAAATTACGACTGCTCAAAATTTCTACATTAAAAAACGGCAACGCTTCTTATTGCAATAATATCGATAAGAGCTGGTAAACTATCGGTTTTATCGAATCATTGACCACTAAGTGTTCTTAGCGCCACCATACTGCGTATTGCGACATGCTAAAAAAAAGTTGCGTCTTTTAACACATGAAGCAAAATTAGCTTGGATGTATGTTATCTGTGTTTTCATCATTACATCTACATTATGAAAACCACTAATGCCAATGCATTCCAAATGCCGTCTTCTCGTTACGACAACCCAAACGAAATGAGCAATGGGGAAGCAAGCTTCTGATTGGTTGAATGTGCACGATTTTAACCACAACTTCTGTTGAAAATATATTTTAATTATTATATTACAATCTTTCGCAATATTTTACCTGTCGATCAAGACATTGGTGTTTGAAATCTGTTCAGGGGTAGTAATTCAATAAGCACTTTAAAACGATGTGAAAATCTCTACAGCTACAGCAAAGCAAGCTCGTGATTGGTTGAAAGCTGCGAAACTTAACTGGAAAAAGTGGGTTTCAACTAAACTTTTTACCAATTTACAATTCAATGATATGCCAATTATTGTATCACAAGCTTTGACAATATTCGTTATTCGATCAAAACATTGGTGGTCAAAATCCGTTCAGTTGTAATCACATAGGGGCCGTTCCTAAACCACGTGGTCATAAAGAGGGGGACGGGGGGTTTGTTAAAAGACCACGAAAGACCACGCACGGGGGTGGGGCGGTTAACGAAATGACCACGTGGTCATTTTTCCTGACTTATAATTGAGTTGTTGCGGAACAGAGTGGTCTATGTGCCATCAAGCAAATTGTTCAGGAGAAGCAATTTTCAAAAAATCTCTGAATAAAATTCTGTTCAATGGATTCTTTAAAACGAAGTATTCTAATATAAAGGTTAACGAAATCGGTGATTTTATCTCACCAGTGTACATAGACCACTCTGACTTCATATATATTTTACTGGAATCCTCGAATCGTTTCGGAACAGAGTGGTTTATGTACATAAACATAAATAAAAATGACGTTAAATCGTATAAAATGGCTAGTGTTACATGTTATATGATGTACATGGCATGTCACATGTAACATGTGACGTGTAACATTACATGTAACACAACATGTTACATATTATATGATATTTGACATGTTACATTTTTCGTGTTACATTACGTGTAATTTTTTGGCACTTGAAAAATGAATAGACTACGTGGTTAAAGTCGCAAGACGGGGGGCTGGGAGGGGGGGGGGGTTGGCCAAAAGTCCACGAAAGACCACGGGGGATGCGGGGGGTATAAAAAGTGTTCAAAACATGACCACCTGGTTTAGGAACGGCCCCATACTGGATGCAACATCCAACATCGTGATATACTGTTGCGTACAGAATAATTTTGTCCCCGGTAGAGCTACTCAGAGAGAGAGATAAGCGATGAAAAAAACCGCCAGTTTGGCAACTAGGTTTTGCATGTCAGAGGTGCCAGATCTCTTCTCAAAGCGCAACGTTGACTAACTTTTTCATTCGACTCTTATAACTGATGGTGACGGTGGAAGTCCTGGGGAATAAAAAAGTGCACCACAAAAACCGTGAAGGTGTTAAATTTTATGTTTATGTATAATTTTATATACTTTCACCATAATTGATCATTAATTTGTAGACCATACAATAGGTCTTAGAACCACCAGTTAAAAATCACTGTGATAAAGCAATTTTGAAGCATTCTGAGTATTGCTAGTCCCCGGTCGCACAGGGTAGTGTGCGACACCTTCTGATTTTTGCTTCTATACGACAGAAAAGAAGAAAGCAACTCGCTTGTTTTCCAGGTCACAACACGATATCTACGCGTTAGCCTAACACGCATCACTGTACGTCGATAGTGGCAATGTAGTTTTCATTTGGCTTGGCTGCACACAAATGAAATCGAGTTGAACTGCACTAACTGCACTGGCTCGGTGCAGTACTATTGCCTGTGCCAGCATGTTTTCCTTCAAGTCAACAGTTTTAATAACATTCTAGCAGCAAATCGTTAAACTGTCTAATAAAGGTGATGGTTACAAAGTTTTCGAGCTTCACCTTCTAGACATCAAAATAGTCTAGGCTCAGGGAAGCAAACGTTAGTTGACCTATCGGAACGGGGAGATTCTGTCAAATTTTTTTTGCCACTGATATAGAGGATATCACAGCAGTCAGTTGGTGTCTACTCATGAAGTCTGTGTCCGGCGTGCTCGCATGTGAATGGTACATTATTCGTGGAAATTCGACCTTAAAACTCTTAATCAATTTTCGCTGTTTAACAATGAAATAATAATGATAAATGAAGAATCAAAAAATTGTCCATCATTTTATCATTCCAACGACATATTGATTAATGTGATCCGTCATGTCGTGACATCAGTATTACCGTTTGAAATATTTCATTCCAACGTCACACTTCGGTTTTAGTTTTCCGTAGAATGTATCTCGATATAGTGCGGTAAGACGTGGTCTTGCGTCAAGAATCGAAAAAAAAACTTTCTGGGCTTTTTTGAGGAATTTTTTGGGCTGAAAAACTCTCCGTTGGCCCAGATCGGTAATTTCTAAGTCCCAGGAAGTCGTTTTATCGGGATAACACCAGATCCCGACGTTTCACGCCTTTTCAAGAATTTGGCATTAAAAAATTCGATACCGACAACCGTCCTAGTGAAAATACCTGACATCTGGTGGTTCAATTTTTTTCAAACCGCGGAACTTCGCAAAGGCGCGCGCAGTACACTTCAGATGACGCGAGATATTTCGCGGGACGTTTTTTACGTGGGACATTTTGTTGAAATGCGGGACTGTCCCTCGAAATGTGGAACGTCTGGTCGCTTTAATTATCGTTATGTAACCAGAAACATCCTGTTGTTACGTTCGGGGCATGTGGCTTCCCGTTACTCGGGGCAGAAAGAATCTTTGTAAAGAATTTTTTTCGTTTCGAAAGTCCAATCGACGGTCATGGACTGTTGAGCTGCTACGATCCATGCCACACAAAAAAAATCCAGAAGATTTATGAATGCTGCTAATGAAATTTATAGAAACATAAGATTAATCAATGTAATGTTGTTACATATATGACGTAATATATGAAACTTTTACCAAAAATTCACATCTTTCATTATAACATTTTCGAATGATTTTTTACATTCTTCAATTCTTCTACAAAATTGTGCGATTTCTATGGGTCCATATTATTGCTAAAGATTGTAGAACGCTGTCTTTAAAAATAACAAAGTATTTCAGAAAAGTACGAATTTTTATCCAAAAGAGTTTTCTCGATTGAAACAATCGAAACGACTCTATTGATCAAATGATTTTATCTTTCTTTCGAAGTAGAACCGCTTCCCTTTCAGAATAATTATTGAATATCTGCGTATTTTCACGTACGAATGAATTTAAATTTCAATTATTCGTTGAAAAACCGATAGTGGTTAAATAATTTTTATTTTGAACTATCGCGAGGTACAGTGTTCGGAGGTGTTCGGCATAAATATGTATTTTTTATGGCCAATATTTTGTAGAAGAAAATTATGATGAAAATATTTATATCTTTTTAAATATAAGAGATATAAATTTGTCATCTTCGACAAAGTTGTTAGAAAATGAATCTGCTACAACTTAATAGAAGAAACTGGATGTCTATCAAATTGTCCAAAGAAAATATATTCTTCATATCTCTTAAAAATGGATTAATCAGCTCAGAAATTTTTCTAAATAAAGTACTCCATTGAAATCAAAGGTTAGCACGCTAATGATTCAGAGCACGAGATCGGCAAAATGCAACACTGTACGGTCGAGCGTAGAGAATCGCAAAGAAAACTATTTTTCCGTTATTTATTGGGTAACAAAATGAGCATGCTGCCCCTTTGATAAGGTGCATTTTAACTCATTTGCATGGTACTTCTTACCCTTTTGTTGCAGCGTATTTCCCCAGCAAGTGTGCGTTTTTTTTTTTTTTTTTTCATTCCGAGTCGAACAACCAAGCGCATCGGTTGTGTTTATCGGTCGTCTCGATATATTCGCAAAAAGTAATCGAACAAAAGGCATCGCTTGCCCGGTCCCGGTCTAACGAGTGCTGTGCAGTGCCAAATAATTCCGCTTTGAAGGTCATCCGCTATTGTTTGCTTTGTTGCTGCGTAGCTGAACCGCCGCTGCTGAACCGATCGTTACGGTGTTTAGCTGTGTTGAAGACAACCAGAGCTACAAACAAAGAAGAAAGTGTAAATCCGCACAGCTGCCGGCTGCCGGCTGCTGCACCCAACGATTACGTGACCACATTGTCGAAGACAACTTGAGCATCGCTCGAAATCAAGAAAAGGTACGTGTTTCTTGTCGGTGTTAGGGCGCTAGCCTTAGCACAATGGAAGTCGATCCTCCAACACCGAACCCTCCTGACCCTGTCCCTCCTGCTCCTTCCCCCGCTGTTCACTCTTCAGTTCCCCCTCGTGCCAGGCTCTACCTTGACGAAACAGCAGGTTCACGTTTCGTTGTATATTTCCGGCCAAAAGCAGGACCTAAGTCGAAATCCCTGAACATATTACAAATTTCGAAAGACCTGACGTCACGCTTCAAGGCCGTGACTGAAATAATCAAGGTCAGACCAAACAAGCTCCGTGTTGTGGTCAATGACCTGAAACAGGCCAACGATATAGCTTGTTTCGAGCTCTTTACTCGGGAGTATCGCGTATACATACCGGCCCGAGACGTGGAGATCGACGGCGTCGTGACCGATCCGAGTTTGTCCGTCGAGTGCCTCTTGAAGGATGCTGTAGGCTGTTTTAAAAACAGCAGCCTTCCTGAGGTTAAGGTATTAGAGGTTAAACAACTGCGATCTGTGTCGCTCGTCGGCGACAAAAAAGTATACACTCCGTCAGACTCGTTTCGTGTCACGTTCGCCGGGTCTGCATTGCCGAGCCACGTCTTGATCCACCGGGTTCGTCTTCCTGTGCGCTTATTTGTGCCCCGTTTAATGAACTGCACCAATTGCAAGCAGTTAGGTCACACAGCCGCCTACTGTTGCAATAAGGCACGGTGCGGTAAGTGTGGAGAGAACCATGCCGACGATTCCTGTAGTGCGTATGCTGAAAAATGTATCCACTGCGGGGAGAATCAGCATGAGCTCTCCACATGCGCGGTGTACATGCAGCGCAAGGATAAATTGAAACGGTCTCTCAAAGAGCGTTCAAAGCGTTCTTACGCTGATATGCTCAAGAAGACCACGACCACTTCTACCATAACAGCGAACCCCTTTGATCTGTTGTATTCAGATGAAACCGACTCTGACGAACCACTATAGGGAACTTCTTTTGCCAATCTTGAGGAGTCTAGAAAGAGGAAAAATCTTTCCTCCCCTAAGCTTCCCAGAAAAGGTCCTAAGATTTCCCAAAGTGGAAAGAACAGTACAACCAAAACTAAAGGTGCTACGGAAAAACCGAAGCAAACCCCTCCTGGGCTTGGCAATTTAAGTCTCAGAAGGAGTTCCCAGCACTTCCAGGAACATCTAAAACCCCAGTTGCTCCTTTTGCACATCCAGTTGACAAAACAAATGCTGGATTGGTGAATTTTTCTAATATTGTGGACTGGATTTTCGAAAATTTCAATATACCTGATCCAATTAAAAACTTTCTTACAGCGCTCCTCCCAACAGTTAGATCATTTTTGAAGCAGTTGACTGCCCAATGGCCCCTCCTTGCAGCGATTGTATCCTTCGATGCCTAATTCAACTGCGTATATGAAGGATTCTATCTCTGTCTTACAGTGGAGTTGTAGAAGTATTCTACCAAAAATTGATTCGTTTAAAGTTTTGATAAATAAAAACAAATGCGATGCATTTTCCCTTTGTGAAACTTGGCTTACTTCAAATATTGATCTCAACTTCCATGATTTTAATATTATTCGCCTTGATCGAGACACCCCATATGGAGGAGTACTTTTAGGGATTAAAAAGTGCTATTCTTTCTATCGTATTAACCTCCCCTCGATTCCAGGCATCGAAGTTGTCGCATGTCAAATGACAATACAAGGTAAAGAGCTTTGTATTGCCTCAATATATATTCCTCCCAGAGCACAGGTTGGGCAACGGCTGCTCTTTGATTTAATAGAACTTCTTCCCTCACCACGTTTGATTTTGGGAGACTTTAACTCTCATGGCGTGGCTTGGGGTTCCCCTTACAATGATAACCGCTCCTCTTTAATCTATAACCTTTGCGATGACTTCGACATGACTATTTTAAACAACGGTGAAATGACACGTATCCCGAAACCTCCAGCGCGCCCAAGCGCTTTGGATCTATCCTTATGTTCGACGTCGCTACGGTTGGATTGCACATGGAAGGTAATCCTCGATCCTCACGGTAGCGACCATTTGCCTATTCTTATTTCAATTACTAACGGTTCAACTCGCATGCGACCAATTGACATTCCGTATGACCTCACACGGAATGTCGATTGGAAGTTATACGAGGAAATGATTTCAAAAGCGGTCGAGTCGATTCAACATCATCCACCACTTGAAGAACACAACCTCCTCGCGGGCTTGATTCTCGACGCCGCGTTGCAAGCCCAAACGAAGAAATATCCCGGCGTAACGATCAAAGAACGGCCTCCCACTGGTGGAACCAAGAGTGCTCCGATGTCTACACGCAAAGATCCGACGCGTTTTTGGCCTACCAGAAGGGAGGTGTACCCGACGACTATATACGGTATTCGGAGCTTAATACCAAGCTTAAAAGCCTGGCTAAAGCAAAGAAACGCGGATATTGGCGTCGGTTCGTGAACGAGACGTCGAGGGAGACATCGATGAGCACTCTTTGGAACACAGCCCGAAGAATGCGGAATCGCGTAACGGTCAACGAAAGCGAGGAGTCTTCAAGTCGGTGGATATTTGATTTTGCCAGGAAAGTATGTCCGGACTCTGTTCCTGAGCAAAATATTGTTCGCGATGCATCTCCGGGCCACGACGCGATAGAATCACGTTTTACGATGGCAGAATTTTCAGTTGCCCTCCTGTCCTGTAACAATAACGCACCTGGGTTAGATAGAATCAAATTCAACTTGTTGAAGAATCTACCCGGCAATGCCAAGAGGCGCTTGTTGAACTTGTTCAATAAGTTCCTGGAGCAAAACATTGTACCGCAGGGTTGGAGGCAAGTGAAGGTGATCGCCATCCAAAAACCAGGGAAACCAGCTTCTGATCACAACTCTTATAGGCCGATTGCAATGCTATCCTGTATCCGGAAATTGATGGAAAAAATGTTACTCCGTCGTTTAGACCATTGGGTCGAATCAAATGGTCTACTATCAGATACTCAATTTGGCTTCCGCCGCGCCAAAGGGACGAATGATTGTCTTGCGTTGCTTTCAACAGATATTCAGCTGGCGTATGCTCGCAAAGAACAAATGGCGTCTGCGTTCTTGGACATTAAGGGGGCTTTTGATTCCGTTTCTATTGACATTCTTCCGGGTAAACTTCACCGACAAGGATTTTCTCCAATTTTGAACAATTTTTTGCACAATTTGTTGTCCGTAAAGCACATGCATTTTACGCATGGCGATTTGGCAACTTTTTGCATTAGCTACATGGGTCTTCCCCAGGGCTCATGTTTAAGCCCCCTTCTTTACAACTTTTATGTAAATGACATCGACGAATGTCTGGCAAATTCATGCACGATAAGACAACTTGCAGACGACAGTGTAATCTCTGTTACAGGAGCCAAAGCTGCCGATTTGCAAGGACCATTGCAAGATACCTTGGACAATTTGTCTGCTTGGGCTTTACAGCTAGGTATCGAATTATCTCCGGAGAAGACTGAGATAGTAGTTTTTTCTAGGAAGCATGAACCTGCTCAGCTTCAAACACAGTTAATGGGTAAAACGATTTCTCAGGTTTTAGTACACAAATATCTTGGTGTCTGGTTCGACTCTAAAGGCACCTGGGGTTGTCACGTTAGGTATCTGATGAAAAAATGTCAACAAAGAGTGAATTTTCTTCGTACAATAACCGGACAATGGTGGGGAGCCCACCCAGGAGACCTTATAAGGCTTTACCAAACAACGATATTGTCTGTAATTGAATACGGGTGTTTCTGCTTCCGCTTCGCAGCAAACACACATTTGATCAAACTGGAGCGAATACAATATCGTTGTTTGCGTATCGCTTTAGGATGCATGCAGTCGACCCATACGATGAGTCTGGAGGTCTTAGCTGGAGTTCTACCATTGAAAAACCGCTTTTGGAGCCTCTCTTCTCGTATTCTTATTAAATGTGAGGTCTTGAACCGTCCTGTGATTGATAATTTTGAAAGGTTAATCGAACTCAATTCTCAAACCCGTTTTATGACATTGTATTTCAAACGCATGTCTCAGAATATTAACCTTTCTCCGAATATTCCAAATCGTGTCAACTTATTAAATAATTCTGATTCTACTGTGTTCTTCGATACATCCATGATAGAAGAAATTCGTGGAATCCCGGATCATTTACGCGTGCAGCAGATCCCCAAAATTTTTTCCAATAAATATCGAAACATCAACTGCGACAATATGTTCTACACTGACGGATCACTTCTGGATGGGTCCACTGGCTTCGGTATCTTCAATAATCATTTAGCCGTCTCCTATAAGCTCGATAATCCTGCTTCTGTTTACGTCGCAGAATTAGCTGCAATTCAGTACACCCTAGAGATTATCGAAAAAATGCCCACGGACCATTATTTCATCTTTACGGACAGTCTCAGTTCTATCGAGGCTCTCCGATCGATGAAAGATGTTAAGCACTCTCCGTATTTCCTGGGGAAAATACGGGAACATTTGAGTGCTTTATCCGAAAAATCGTTTCAGATTACCTTAGCGTGGGTCCCTTCTCACTGCTCGATACCGGGCAATGAGAAAGCGGACTCTTTGGCTAAGGTGGGTGCAATAAACGGCGATATTTATGAAAGACCAATTGCTTACAATGAATTTTTCGCATTTGTACGTCAGAATACGATCATCAGTTGGCAAAATTCATGGACTAAAGGGGAACTGGGAATGTGGTTACATTCCATAATTCTCAAGGTATCGACGAACCCGTGGTTCAGGGGGTTGGATGTAGGTCGAGATTTCATTTGCGTGATGTCTCGGCTTATGTCCAACCACTATAGATTTGACGCGCATCTCCGTCGTATTGGGCTCGAAGAAAGCGGTATCTGTGCCTGTGGTGAAGGTTATCACGACATAGAGCACGTTGTTTGGTCATGCCCTGTTCACCGTGACGCCAGGTCTAAACTTGTAGCTTCCCTTCAGGCCGGAGGTAGACGGCCGGCTGTTCCTGTTCGTGATGTCTTGGCGAGCCGTGACCTACCCTACATGACCCTTATATACGTTTTCCTTAAATCCATTCATGCCCCAGTCTAGTCCCGTTCCCCTCCGTCTACACCCAACAAAACGACAAGAACACGTTTGAACCTTAAGCACAAAACCAGCAACCGCAACCCGCACAATAGAACCAGGACCCAAGGACTACGAGCCTCTGTCCCAACTCACGACATCGTGGCTCAGCAGTACGAATCCATACATGCCATTCGACGATTATCAGACGACCATTGAACAACAAAACACAGATTGGAAATTCCATGCTAGTTTTAAGTTAGACTTAATTTCAGCTCGTAGTCGGCAGCGAGGATAAAAAATTTGCTTTAGTTTTTAAGTCATCAGATATAATTGGCGCCGTTAAACATTAAATTGTATTTGTGCCGTGTCAAATAAATGTTATGTGAAGAAAAAAAAAGTGTGCGTTTTACCTTGCCTTTTATGAATTATTACACTCACTTAAAAATGTGCGTTTCGCATTTTCTATAATGCGAGTTTGAACGAATAAATAAGGTTTTCATATCTTGATCCGTATATAACATTGGTTTTGCCTTTCTCCTAGAAAGGTATAGCAATCACTGGAAAAACCAAAGGTATAAAAGTGGTCCCAATGGCCGAATGTCATATACCACTCGACTTCTTTCGACGAACTGAGCATTTTCTGTATGTATGTATGTATGTGTGTATGTGTGTGTGTGTGTGTGTATGTGCAACTTTTTTTTCTCACTCACTTTTCTTAGAGATGGCTGGACCGATTTTCATAAAATTAATTGCAAATGAAAGGTCTAGTTGCGCCATAGGTTGCTATTGAATTTCATTGTAATCGGATTTTTAGTTTAGAGGTTATGTATCAAAATGTGAAAATCACGAAACATCAATATCTCAGAAACCACACAACCGATTTTAATAAAATTGGTTTCAAATGATCAGACTGTCTCCTGAACCCTTAACTTTTAAATTTCGTAATGATTGAACATATGGTTCAAAAGTTATGTAAAGAAAAGTTATCCTGAGGTTGTTTAAACTCACTCATTTTTCTCAGAGATGGCTGAACCGATTTTCACAAAATTAGTGTCAAATGAAAGGTCTAGTTGCCCCATAGATTGCTATTGAATTTCATTGCAATCGGATTGTAACTTTGTCCGTTGTTCATGAAAATGTGAAATCACATAATGAAAGTTAACATATTGACTTCCTCCTAACGATCACTGGCTAATTAAAAGGTAGAAAAGTGATCCAAATGGCCGAATGTCATACACTACTCGACTCAGTTAGACGAATCGACGAATCATTTTCTGCATATAAGCATGTATAGGTGTATATGTTTGTGTGTGGGTGTGTACGTGTGTATGTGCACCTTTTTTCGCACTCACTATTCACAGAGATGGTCTGACCGAACAGATTTCAATGAAGTTAATTGCAAATGAAAGGTCTAGTTGCCCTATAAGACCCTATTGAATTTTATTGTAATCTGATTTCTAGTTTAGAGGTTATGTATCAAAGTGTAAAAATCACGAAACATCAATATCTCAGAAACCACACATCTGATTTGATTAAAATTAGTTTCAAATGAACGGGCTACCATAAAAACCCTTAAGTTTTGAATTTTATGAAGATTGAACATGTGGTTCAGGAGTTATGGAAAGAAACGTGTTCTGGAGACTATTTAATCTCACTCATGTTTCTCAGAGATGGCTGGCCCGATTTTTATAAAATTAGTGTCATATGAAAGGTCTTGTTGCCCTATAAGACTCTAATGATTTTTTTTTCAAACGGATTATTACTTTGCCTGTTATGTTTAAAAATGTGAAATCCAGCTATGAAAAGAAACATATTCCAAGACAACTTACTTGGACTCACTCATATTTCTCAGAGATGGTTGACCCGATTTCCACAGAATTAGTATCAAATGAAAGGTCTACCTACCTCATAACTCCCTATTGAATTTTGCAGTAATCGGACTGTAACTTCGTCTGTAATGTATCGAAATGTGAAAATCACGAAACTTCATTATCTTAGAAACTACACAACCGATTTGAACAATATTGATATCAGATGAACGGGCTAGTAAAGGGTTAACTGATGAATTATGTTTGAACACGTGGTTTCAAAGTTTGGCTGCCCCATACGTTACCTTTTCATTTGCTTGTAATCAAACTTAAGCAAGCGTTATGTTTTAATTTGTAAAACAACGAAAGTCTATTATCTCAAGTATTACACGACTTATTTGAACATAAGTAGTGTCATACAAATGAGTCATCTCTCAAACTTACAAATAACAAACTTCATAACAATTTGATATGCTGTTTAAAAGTTTTAGAAAGAAAAGAAATTCAAAGACTATTCAACACTTTACCTGCTTCGATCAATATATATGGCCTCAACATGATTTAAATGTGGTATCGTATTATCTGAACGTTCCCGCATCGCTCGTGATTAAATTGTTCGAAATTAAGAGTCATTGCTTTTATTTCGCTATTTCTTAAGTACTAACATTACGTCAAATTTCATATTTTATACTTTAATTACAACATCAGTATTTTAGAACCCAAAGAGTGGATAAACATTTATTGGATTTAAGCATTCATGTAAATCTATTTTTACAAATAATAAGTTTGAATGAGAAAGGCTGAGTCTGACCGCTAGGTGGATTAATTTAGGTTTTTCTCTCAGCTTTAACAAGAATAAACTCTGATGTCGTTAATTGGTGCGTTTTACCTGAGGAACCCCTAATGATTTCACTACTACTTAAAACACGTATTGGAATACTAGGGAGTATTAGGGAAACAAACACGGCGAGCTAAACACAAGATATGCATATTCTACGCTTCGCTCGCGGTCTTGTCTAGCAACATTGCTACTTTTCAGTTCATGAACAATCAGAGAATCGCAGACGTAAATAATCTCTCTCTATCTCTATCTCTCTCTTTATTTCTCTATCTCTCTCTCTCTATATCTCTCTATATCTCTCTATCTCTCTCTATCTCTATCTCTATCCCTGTCTCTATCTCTATCCATCTCTCTCTATCTCTATCTATCTCTCTCTCTATCTCTATCTATCTCTCTCTCTATCTCCACCTCTATCTCTACCTCTATCTCTCTCTCTATCTATACCTCTATCTCTACCTCTATCTCTAACCCCCCCCCCCCTTTCTCTCTCTCTCTCCCATCTCTCTCCCTCTCTCTCTCTCTCTCTCTCTCTCTCTTTCGCTCTCTCTATCTCTATCCATCTCTCTATCTCTCTCTATCTCTATCTCTATCTCTTTCTATCTCTATCTCTATCTCTCTATCTCTCTCTCCCTCCTCACTCCACCTCTCTCTCTCGCCTCCCCCCTCCCCTCTCTCTGACGTATACCTATTAGTTTTGCTAATTCGCATGCACTGGCTAACTGTTTGGAGGAAGTTTTAACAAATTGCACACGACTCAGTGGCGAAATATAGTCACGTATTTGAATACAAAACTTGTTCGGATCTTTCAACACGCCCGAATTTTTTTGTGTACCCATCTGCCGTGGTGATATTAAGCCACGCGGTTGAAATTGGGCCAAAACGGTGAATGTTTGTATAGTAAGTTAATTGAGATTTCTAAAACCTAATACCTCAAATTCAATACTTCATGAAACATGACATGTTTATTCACAACTTCAAATAAAATATAGATAATATCAGTGAACTATTTCACTTAAATAATGTTTCAAAGTGCAGGGTGAAAATCATGCGCAAATAACGTTATCCAAAAATGTCCCGGGCAAACCAACCTGATCAAGAAATCACATCAACATACTGCTCAGGTGGTATCATGGAACGGGGTGAAATTGATCAATTTTTATAACAATTTCCAATTAACTAGCGTCACGTACATTTTTTCCGAAATAGTATAATTTTAAAACAAGTACCGTGGAATGGGGTTAAATTGATCAGTGGGGTGAAATTGATCATCTGAAAATTCGTGATAAAATGTACTATGTATGTGCTGTGATAAAATGTACTGGTATGTGCTCCAGTAAACCTCTATGGCTATTGGTGAAATTTCTATCGTCTACTTCATGAAATAAATTCGATAATTTTGAAAGGTACTATGAGGTAAATTGGGGTGAAATTGATCATCATTGAAATCCATACATTCTTTTGGCAATGTGCTTTTTTCGATATGCTAAAGATAAATGATGGTTTCTGTGCTGGAAAATATCATGTACAGCTAGTTTGGAAACGAAAATAACGATATTTCAGGTTAAAATTTGTTTATTTTGGTTCACGAGCTGCTTGTTGCTAAACTTGCTCTTATTTCAATTCGGTTTATTGCAAAAGCTCAAAACTAGCTCTGAAATTAAAATCTTCGTGGTTTCCTGCGAATTCATCAGTATTTCTTTAATGGTATGAATTGATCATTGTTGAAAATTACAGTTTTTGAGCTTTTATCAAACTTTACTCACTTCTCCAAATTTGAAGTAATTAACCCTCAACGAAGATTACTTTAAGCAAATTCAATACTTTTTTTATGTTATTTGGAAACTTGTTTGACCAAATTTGATTGAGTTTTGACTGAGTTAGAAAAATTTTTCGAAAATATGAAAAATTGCACCGGGCATGCAAGGGTTAACTTTGACAGGCATGTAAATCATTCAAAAGTTGCGTTTAAAGACACGTTAACATTGCTTAGTGTGTAAGAGCAATATCTTTTGATTAGTATTGTTTATCACGAATTTTCAGGTGATCAATTCCACCCCATTCCACGGTACGTTAGGATGTCGTCTCCAAAGTGTTGAGGAAATATTATGCATTGAACAATGTCACCCCATAGAAGGGGTGAGATTAGGCCAAAGTTCATTTGATTAAAGCAAAATTATAGTTCATTGTAACTTAACCATATTTGTGGCAGTCGTTAACTAATAATTTAAGTGTATTTTGACGTAATTTGGATCAAACTCAATTCCTAAATGTGTGCATTACCAACTAAGGAACAAAAACGTATCCTTTTTTGGCACAATCTCACCTCGGCAGACGGTACCATAATTGAACCGTGCCAAAAACGAATTCATTATTTTTTTACTTTTGAAGTGGCCTTTAACGACATAGACACTTGGTATGATAACCTAGTAATTAGGGGCATTGTGTGATTGACCATCGTTTGTTACATTTTTGGAATCGGTTGACCGATTCCTTAATACTATTTTTAATACTATTCTATGGGCATTTGCTGTGAAAAATTTGGTTATAGGAAAGGAAAAATATGGTTAAGCAAAACGGTTCGCTTTGGGCACATACTCCAAAATCGTAGACTACCAAAATCGAACGGGTCTGCGTTTACTATGAGATATGAACCAAAATATAGTTTTAAATTCATTAACAAATTGCTGAACTAGTCATTATTAGATTGCTAGCTGACATACAAGGTACACTTAAGCCTTTTTTACACGAGGGATAATTAGCGCGTAAAAGAAACTGCGTAGATTCCGAAATCCGCGTAAGAAAAAATCGCGTAAATTCCCAAATCCGGGTCAATCTTTTAGATGGGGTTTCAGCTTTCGTACAAGCCACAGGAGCATTTTAAGGAACAAGCTCAAGACACACAAAAAACTTCTGTGAAATGCAATGCATTTGAAATTATGGCAACTTCGATTCTGCTTTTTCGATACAGAGCAATCATTTTAGTTTGTTTTTATGAGCAATAAATATACCCATATGACAATCTACGTAATAATAAGTTAGCGATTAGCGATTGGCGAAAGCTTCGCTAATATGGGTTTAGCGTTTAGCGATTATCAAGCTGAATTTTGCTGTTAGCGGATTAGTGATTACAAATAAACCGCATCAATTCCAAAATCCGCGTTGTAGCAAAAGTCTAAAGATCGAACGTGAAAAACCACTGATGGGCTGCTGGGAGGGAGGATGGGGGTGAGTAATGACCAAAAGACCACGACTAAGTACTATGTTATCAATTTTTTTTTTTATTCTCGCTTATTTTCCGTCGGTCTAGTTCCGCCACTGTTGTGGCCAATCACCGACGCCCAGGGAGGCGACTCCACACCCAGGACCCTAACTCACGACCCGTTTATTAACGGACCGGCGCCAACGGCTTTACTTCCTCATGCAATGGAATGCGTGATCCCAGAGATTTTTCGCCTCAGAAAATCTCCCGGTGTCGGCTAGGATTGAATCTAGACCAGTTGGGTTGGTTGTGAGTGGATCACGCCACCTCACAACCATCGACACCGATGTCGGCGGTGAGATTCGAACCGAGGCGTCGAGCGTGGTTGGCGGAGACGTTACCATCCACACTAGGCCCCCGCTCATGTTATCAATTTGTTTGAAAAAAGTTGAGTAAAAGAAATACAAATATTTAGTACAGAAACTGCAACTGTAACTGGCTGTAATAGCTATAGTGGCGATACGGTTCGATCAGAATGGACCAACAGTTGCTAAATTGTAATTTCTTTTTATGCCAAATTGGACTATGTCCATGATACTTACAGTGTAAACAGTTCCAATTCTATTGATAATTGCAAGAGTGCCGTCGAGTAGAAATGTACTATCGATAGGAGCTGATTCTTTTCCAAAAGGCAACTTAATTACTTTTTCAATTAACTTACAAGCTCTAACGCTTCCATGAATTTCCCAAACTAAAGCTTGAGGTTTACTGTAAGCTAACTGACATACGGCAAACGATGATGAAGGACTACATGATATCCGTTGCTTGTCACTATGTACACCAGTGCTTCTTCTTATCAGCATTTCTTTGTTTCTCCATACATAAACTTCAATAGAATAATCGGGAATTCCGCTTAAGGCAATCAAGTACTCTCCTTCCGAAAAGCATATTGATACGTAATTGAAAATATTTCCACCTGAGTAGAGTATAGTAAATATTCAAAATTGTTTGCCTTTTAAGAAATGGGTAACATAAATGATACATTTTACCTCCTTCTTGTAAAACATATAAAATAGAATTTTGTGGATAATCGTTGATGAAAATTCTAGGACAAATACAATTTTCCGCAAAGGCGTAGATACTAAAGCTCTTATGGCCCGTTAAGCATGATACACCTTCTCCGCTAGCTTTATCAACTGCTCGGTAGTAACTTCGAGCCTTGGTGTTCAAATTTATTAATAGTATATAATTGCTCATTCCCACTGCCAAAGCTTCATTGCTGACAAAACAGACCAGGTGTATACTTCTCAGCCTTATCCAGCTACAATATACAATAAAAGTCAATTACTTTTTAGAAGATAGATATTATTAATTACTATACTTAGTTTTCACATTTGTCGTGTGTTTCAGTGACATGTTGGATACAAACTGGTGAAACATTTTGAAGTTGTGAATTCTGTCATATTCGGTTGTGTTGTTGCTATGGCATTGCTGCCATAGAAATATGCTCCCTTGGATTTCAGTTGGTCGGCGTGCGACCAGACCGAGCCAAGCGCCATTTTCTTTAAACTTGAGTTATTAGCACCAGTGGATGTGCAAACTGATAATCTATAGATTATATGTTCCATTGAAGAATGAATCATTTAAACAGTTCATAGGCGTGTTATAATAAAAAATCTCTGTAGCACTTTGTGAAAAGAACGAAATTGCGTTCGACCAGAGTGAACCGTAAACACAGACATGGCATCTGAAGAAAAGGAATTGTTTGTGATTTAAAAGCAAACTTTGCGATTTATTTTAACCAGTAACTGATTTCTCCGCTTCGAACAGCTCGTTAATACCTGAGAGTTAATACGACTGTCATCAAAATTAGATTAATAAACAGCTAGGTGGTTTTCGTAGAGTCGAATTTCGTTTCATCACTTTTTTTCAAGGTCGCCAGACCGAACCAAGTGCATTTTATTTTCATTTCATTTTTTTCAGATAAAATTAAAATTTTTCTTGTAACAAACGTCAGGACTTGGTTAATATACGTTAAATCAATAAAATTAGACAATATCCGCTCCAAAATAACAGAGCATTTCATGTTGATACTATCTTAACACTTAGCACTTGGTGCGCTTTGGCACCAGGAAATAGAGCAACAGAAATAAAGCTTTGCTTGTCTATCAGCTGTTTAATTTTTGATACAGATTGGACTGAGAGATGAAGCAGCCTTGATATCTATGTATTACGTTTGACTAGTGAGAAAAATTAGCTTGTTCAATAGTCAAGTTGATATGTTGTAGTAAATACGTTTGACCAAACCGAACTGAAGACCATTTTTTTTAAATTTTTGCTCGACCAGAGTGAGTGCATAGGTGTCAAAAATAAAAACCAAATATTTTATCAATTATTGCTATTTTTCGTGTATTTATGATTACAGGACATTCATAAAGCCCTGTTCATTACGTGTTAGCATTGAATTATTAATAAGTTCAAATACGATTAATTTATGGCTGGTCAAACTTCAAATGCTAATTACTCAGAACAATGTGTTTGGCGCTTGGCTCGGTCTGGTCGCACGCCGACTTGTTGTGAACGCAGATTTAAGGCTAAAACATATCGTTAATTGTACATAGTAATGTTGCATAGAAGAATTAGGGTCGTAATGTGTACACGATGTAAAATAGGCATTGACAGTTTTTACAAAACATCGTGAAATTAAAATTAGCGAAAATTATGGAATGATTTTTAAGTTACTGAATGATTTATTTTTCAAAAAACTACTTCTTTACACATAAAAATAGACCTTTAGACTGCAAAATGGAACGTGAATCTCACTCCCAGCGAGGTTTGTATCGAAATTTCACATTATTTCAAAACTTGTGATCAAAATCCTGGCTGGAAAAATGTGAGACAAATGTTCACTTAAAAGTTCAATTATGCAATACGATTCTGATTTTGGCTATTAAATTGCTAAATGCAGCCGTTTTTGGGATATTAGAAAATTATATTAGGAGAGTTTTATTTTTATGAAAATTCGCTTTTTGAGTTATTTGTGATTCTCCAGCAACAAGCGTAGATTTATTGAAAACTTTTTGACAGAAAATGGATTGGATGAATAATTCAGAAGTTATGGTTATGTTTACATTCACGAAGATTTCCATGGGTTGGAAAATTCGAAGGACGTTTAGAGATTGTGTGACTCGATAATAGGTAGATCAAATACCTGAAAAAAGAAACCATAAAGAAAAATTACCCAGCTTTCACGAGCGGAAATAGCGGACAGCGGACGCAACCCATTTTGACGTCTTCTAGATGTCAGGTAATTTTCAATCGCAGGAAAGGAGTGAAAACATAAAAACGTTGCAACGTAGCATAGCAACTTCAATAAATTATTATTGAAGTTACTATGTAACGTTATGACGCTGTTATATTTTCTACTCCGTTACTGCGATTGAAAATTATCTAACCTCCAGAAGACGTCAAAATGAGCTGGATGCACTGTCCGTCATTACCGCTCGTAGAAAGCTTGATAGAGAAGACTTTCAAACTAACAAGCGAAAAACAAATACCGATTTGTGAAAAAGGCTTGTGAATAACCGTTTGTCTTTTGTAGAATGATTACTAGTTTATTCCCAAATTATTTGAATATTTAATTTATCAGAATTGCATCATGAAAGCAGCACACTAGTGGCCCACTGGCAACAACATTATTGGTCACTTAAAAAAACTTTAGGACTAAACAACACGACATTTGCATTGAGTTCTAGGTCCGTCCTGAAACTTAGTTGATAAATTATAAAATGACGAGCCCATGAAGTTTCTGATTTGCATAACTATATATGTGTTGGTTTGACATTACCATTGATTTTCGTTGATTCTAACAGGTGGACAATCTAAAAAAATTCAAACAAAACCTATTACTATAGAAACCACGGAACCATAACGTCATGGTTGGCTTCCACCATGCTTTACCGTGGTGATATTGCACATAATCATAGCAGCACCACATGTTCGCCTCTATTTTTTACCCGTATAAGACGGGCTAGTATTTATGGGCAGTATAGCTGCAAGTTCCGTTCACCCGTGTCACGCCGCGAACTTCGTGCTTTCCAACTTACTACGTGCTAGTCGTCGCTATTTTTGCTTCATTGTTATACTACCGGTTCTGGTGGTCGTGGTGCCCTGTTTACAAGTACCGATACTGGATTCCCCTCTTTGAAAATGCCACAATCTAAAATGCTTCAAGTGTGTTATACGGCCAAGAGCCGAAACGGCAGTATTCTCATGCCAGGTTCAGAGAAATGAAAAATGTTAATTAATATCACTCTTATTTAGTAGTGACTGTGCATCAAGTTCAAAATGTGCACGATGATCAGTTTGTTTGTTTAGGTCGCCGTCATTACACAAATTGTTATTCATGAAGCTGCTTTCGCGTGTGCTCAGACAGCCGAAGTTAGAGATTACTAAGATTAATTGTGATATAAAGTTTATATGTGAAAAAATCTACAAACTGATAAGGATGATTTCATTAGTGTAACCATTAGGAGTGCAATCATGAATATAATCAACATAATAGAACTGAATTTTCTAGCTGGTTTACAATTCATGAGTCAACAAGTTATGAAATAACATTATATGAAATTCTGTTCACTACCGTTTCTTATTGTTAATCAAGTTGAAGTCGTTACCCGGGGTAAACCTGACAGTGCCTCCTGATTATATCAGTTGATAAAGTGAACGGTGTTCTCATATGTGCATAAAGAATTTTGTTGAATTAATTCTACTATACTTTCAACAATACAGATAAATAGTTCACTATCAAAGTGAAGTAGACTAAAATCTTTTTTAAGCGTTTCTTTCATGCGATTTTTTACGTTTTACGCCTTTTACTTTTTTGCGCTTATTTAGAGTGTCCGATGAATTTCAATTAATCTAATTACAAAATATTCACTTATCTCTTGCTCTAACCTTTTTATATTTTCCCTTGATGTTCAGCTCGATTCAAAGGTGAAAATAACACTGCTATTTTTTCGAAAGTAGTTGGCAGAGATGATTGTGGCAAATGAAGTTTTTTTATTGCGGATTTGGGAACATTGTTTTTACGCGGATTTTTTTCACGCGTGAAAAAAACTCCAGTGTATAGCTAACAAATATACCACAAAAGATCAAAACAATGGTCGCAGTGGTCCAAATCTTACGAAAAAAAGTAGCTAACAAAATTGTTTTACATTTTCATTTTTATTTATGTAGGCAGCCTTGTCCCGGAGAAAGTGTTGCTACTTAACCCGCAAAAAAAAAAAAAAACATATACAGGTAAGTTCCGTTTTTGGCAACACGCTCCTCGATTTTCAGTTGCCAAATATGGAACAGTGCCAAAAACGGAACATTTTTTTTCTGAGAATTTTTTGTCCAAAAAACGTAGCAAGTCCACGTTAAACAGTGCTTTTTGTTCTTGTAGCATTGATAATTTGTTTTAAATTTTTTTTAGTCTGAAATTCAGCAATGATTTTAAATAATGCTGTAAACTCTCTAAATTAGAATGCTCGCTCTTTAAAAGCGAAAGAGGATGAATTTTTCAATTTTTTAACAGTCCACGATGTGCATATTGCAGTTGTGACTGAAACGCTTTTAAAGCCAAATATTAAACTAAAAAAGAACCCAAATTATATAGTTCATAGGATTGATAGAATCGATGTTGCCGGTGGTGGAGTTGCAATAGTTATCCACCGTCGAATAAAACATCGTGTTTTACCCCATCTTGAAACCAAAGTTATCGAGAGTTTTGGGAATTGAAATTGAAACAAGTATTGGCATTTTATTTATAGCCGCAGTGTATTTGCCTTTTCAATGCACTGGTGAGCGAAAAAAATATTTCAAAGGAGATTTGCAAAAACTCACAAGAAATAAATCTAAATTTTTAATCATCGGTGATTTTAATGCGAAACATCGATCTTGGAATAATGCTCAAAGCAATTCCAATGGAAAAATATTGTTTAATGATTGCTCGGCTGGATTTTATTCAGCTTTATTTCCAAATGGTCCTACATGTTATTCTTCTATTAGGAATCCATCTACAATTGATTTGGTACAAAATCAAAGTCATTCATGCAGTGATTTATTAACTCATGCTGACTTTTATTCTGATCATCTTCCCATAACATTTTCTATTTCCCATGAAACTATTTTAAATCCCACTAGATCTGTGTTAAATTATCACAAGACTAATTGGGATATTTGAATGATGATATTATTTTACAAAATAGTGCTGACATTGACAGAGCATTAGATAATTTTAGCAGCTTATTACTCAATGCCCGGAATTTATCAGTTCCTAAGGCTCGAGTGAAATTTAATGCACCAATTATTGACAGTGAACTTCAACTTCTTATACGTTTGAAGAACACACGGAGACGTCAATACCAAAGATCTTGTGATCCTGCTTTGAAAATAATTTTTCAAGAATTACAAAAGGAAATTAAACATAGATTCACTCTCTTGCGAAATGAGAATTTCATGAGAGAAGTTGAACAACTAAAACTTTATTTAAAACCTTTCTGGAAGCTTTCGAAGGTTCTTAAGAATCCTTCGAAGCTCATTCCAGTCCTTAAAGATGGTGATTGCATTTTTCTAACTAATGAACAAAAATCTCAAAAACTTGCTCAGCAGTTTGAGAGTGTTCATAACTCCAATTTGAACGTAGTAAGTCCTATTGAAAATGAAGTAAACCAAAAGTATGATCAGATCACCACCAAAGAATTTTTTTCCGAAGAGGTATTGGAAACAAACTTGAATGAGGTGCGAACTATTCTCAAAAAATTCAAAAACATGAAAGCACCAGGAGATGATAGGATTTTCTATATCCTCATCAAAAGACTTCCCGAAAACTCTTTAAATTTCTTGGTAAAAATTTTGAACAGATGCTTTGCACTAGCACATTTTCCTACCAAATGGAAAAATGCCAAAGTCACTCCAATTTTAAAACCCGAAAAGAATCCAGCTGAGGCATCAAGTTATCGACCAATTAGTTTACTTTCCTCTATTGGCAAACTTTTTGAAAGAATAATTCTTAATAGAATGATAACACATATTAATGAGAACTCAATTTTTTGCAAATGAGCAGTTTGGCTTTCGCCATGGGCATTCCACTACTCATCAGTTACTTAGAGTAACAAATATGATTCGAACTAATAAATCTGAAGGCTATTCGACTGCAGCTGCTCTTATAGATATAGAATAGACTTTCGACAGTGTTTGGCATAAATGTTCAATAGCTAAAATGTCAAATTTCAGTTTTCCGCTTTACCTCACAAAAATGATACAAAGTTATTTAACTGACCGCACTCTCCAGGTTAACTATCTAAATGGTAAATCTAATAGATTGCCTATTAGAGCTGGTGTGCCTCAGAGGGGTACCTTGGGCCCAATCTTTTATAACATTTTTACTTCTGATCTTCCTGATTTACCACCAGGTTGTGAGGAATCTCAGTTTCGTGACGATACAAGCATTTCAGCAAAAGGAAAAAGCCTTCGTGTTATATGCAGTCGGCTTCAAACAAGTTTAGATATATTTTCTTCATACTTACAAAAATGGAAGATTTCCCCTAATGCTTCTAAAACTCAGTTAATTATTTTTCCTCATAAGCCAAGAGTTTCATTTCTCAAACCCACCCATAACCACGTTATTAAGATGAACGGTGTGGTCTTAAATTGGTCTGACCAAGTTAAATACTTAGGGCTAATTTATGATAAGAACCCAGTCAAAGTGCAATAAGTATATCAAATGTTTATATCCTCTTATCAACAGGAATTCTAGAATTTGTCTAAAGAATAAACTGTTGATTTACAAACAAATTTTTAGGCCAGTAATGTTATATGCAGATTCCATCTGGACAAGTTGCTGTGCAACCATGTAGAAGACACTTCAAAGGATTCAGAATATACTTTTGAAAATGATTTTGAAGCGTCCTCCCTGGTTTAGCACGAACGAGCTACATAGGCTCACTAATGTAGAAACATTAGAAAATATGTCAAGCCAGATTATCAACAAATTCCGACAAAAATCGTTGCAATCCTCAATTGCAATGATTAACTCACTTTATAGTCAGTAAGATAGTTTTAAGTTTATTTCAAGTTTCGTTTTATTCCTTTTTTTTATCTCCTTGACAAGTAGGTTTAATAATTTTCCTACAATTACATTAACTTAACTGCGAAAGCTAATAACATTCAATAATATAAAAAAAGCGTACAAATATGTATATAATAGTGTTTTTTTTTTTCCTCATCTATAGTTTATTTGACACGGCACAAATACAATTCAATGTTTAACGGCGCCAATTATATCTGGTAGCTTACTTTCTAAAGTATCTTAATAACTAAAAGCAAATTTTTTATCCTCGCTGCCGACTACGAGCTGAAACTAAATCTAACTTAAGCTAGAATGTTTTGCATGAAAAGCACTGGTTTGTTGTTTGATGGTTTTCCATCGCCATAGGTAAGCAGCATATTGAATATGTTCCGCTGCTGGGCCAAGATATTACGGACTGGCATATTGGGTTGTCTCCCTCGGGGCCTGAGAGTATCGTGCGGGTCTAGTTGCTGTTTCCGGATCCGGGGTCTTAACGTGTTCTTGTCGTTTGGTTGGATGTAGGCGGAAGGGGATAGGACTAAACTGGGGCGTGGATGGATTTCAGGGAAACGTATATAAGGGACATGTAGGATAGGTCACGGCTCGCCAAGACATCACGAACAGGAACAGTCGGCTGCCTACCTTCGGCCTGCAGGGAAGCTACTAATCTAGACCTGGCGTCACGGTGTACAGGGCATGACCAAACAACGTGCTCTATGTCGTGATAACCTTCACCACAGGCACAGATACCACTCTCCCCGAGCCCAACACGACGGAGATGCGCGTCAAATCTATAGTGATTGGACATAAGCCGGGACATCACGCAAATGAAATCCCGACCTACATCCAACCCCTTGAACCACGGGTTCGTCGATACCTTGGGGATTATGGAATGTAACCACCTTCCCAGTTCCTCCTTGGTCCAAGAATTTTGCCAACTGATGATCGTATTCTGACGTACAAATGCGAAAAATTCATTAAAGGCAATTGGTCTTTCATAAATATCACCGTTTGTTGCGCCCACCTTAGCCAAAAAGTCCGCTTTCTCATTACCCGGTATCGAGCAGTGAGAAGGGACCCACGCTAAGGTAATCTGAGTAGATTTTTCGGATAAAGGACTCAGATGTTCCCGTATTTTCCCCAGGAAATACGGCGAGTGCTTAACATCTTTCATCGATCGGAGAGCCTCAATGGAACTGAGACTGTCCGTAAAGATGAAATAATGGTCCGTGGGCATTTTTTCGATAATCCCTAGGGTGTACTGAATTGCAGCTAATTCTGCGACGTAAACAGAAGCAGGATTATCGAGCTTATGGGAGACGGTTAAATTGTTATTGAAGATACCGAAGCCAGTGGACCCATCAAGAAGTGATCCGTCAGTGTAGTACATATTGTCGCAGTTGATGTTTCGATATTTATTGGAAAAAATTTTGGGGATCTGCTGCACGCGTAAATGATCCGGGATTCCACGAGTTTCTTCTATCATGGATGTATCGAAAAACACAGTAGAATCAGAAGTATTTGATAAGTCGACACGATTTGGAATATTCGAAGAAGGGTTAATATTTTGGGACATGTGATTGAAATACAATGTCATAAAACGGGTTTGAGAATTAAGTTCGATTAACCTTTCAAAATTTTCAATCACGGGACGGTTCAAGACCTCACATTTGATAAGAATACGAGAAGACAGGCTCCAGAAGCGGTTTTTCAATGGTAGTACTCCAGCTAAGAACTCCAAACTCATCGTATGGGTCGACTGCATGCAACCTAAGGCGATACGCAAACAACGATATTGTATTCGCTCCAGTTTGATCAAATGTGTGTTTGCTGCGGAGCGGAAGCAGAAACACCCGTATTCAATAACAGACAATATCGTTGTTTGGTAAAGCCTCATAAGGTCTCCTGGGTGGGCTCTCCACCATTGTCCGGTTATTGTACGAAGAAAATTCACTCTTTGTTGACATTTTTTCATCAGATACCTCACGTGACAACCCCAGGTGCCTTTAGAGTCGAACCAGACACCAAGATATTTGTGTACCAAAACCTGAGAAATTGTTTTACCCATTAATTGTGTTTGAAGCTGAGCAGGTTCATGCTTCCTAGAAAAAACTACTATCTCAGTCTTCTCCGGAGAGAATTCGATACCTAGCTGTAAAGCCCAAGCAGACAAATTGTCCAAGGTATCTTGCAATGGTCCTTGCAAATCGGCAGCTTTGGCTCCTGTAACAGAGATTACACGGAGTATCATTTTTTCCATCAATTTCCGGATACAGGATAGCATTGCAATCGGCCTATAAGAGTTCTGATCAGAAGCTGGTTTCCCTGGTTTTTGGATGGCGATCACCTTCACTTGCCTCCAATCCTGCGGTACAATATTTTGCTCCAGGAACTTATTGAACAAGTTCAACAAGCGCCTCTTGGCATTGCCGGGTAGATTCTTCAACAAGTTGAATTTGATTCTATCTAACCCAGGCGCGTTATTGTTACAGGACAGGAGGGCAACTGAAAATTCTGCCATCGTAAAAGGTGATTCAATCGCGTCGTGGCCCGGAGACGCATCGCGAACAATGTTTTGCTCAGGAACAGAGTCCGGACATACTTTCCTGGCAAAATCAAATATCCACCTACTTGAAGACTCCTCGCTTTCGTTGACCGTTACGCGATTCCGCATTCTTCGGGCTGTGTTCCAAAGAGTGCTCATTGATGTCTCCCTCGACGTCTCGTTTACGAACCAACGCCAATATCCGCGTTTCTTTGCCTTAGTCAAGCTTTTAAACTTGGTATCAAGCTCCGAATAACGTTTAAAGTCGTCGGCATCGTCTGTATCCCGGAAGGTCAGATACGCGTCGGATCTTTGCGTGTAGACATCGGAGCACTCTTGGTCCCACCACGGAGTGGGAGGCCGTTCTTTGATCGTTACGCCGGGATATTTCTTCGTTTGGGCTTGCAACGCGGCGTCGAGAATCAAGCCCGCGAGGAGGTTGTATTCTTCAAGTGGTGGATGATGTTGAATCGACTCGACCGCTTTTGAAATCATTCCCTCGTATAACTTCCAATCGACATTCCGTGTGAGGTCATACGGAATGTCAATTGGTCGCATGCGAGTTGACCCGTTATTAATTGAAATAAGAATAGGCAAATGGTCGCTACCGTGAGGATCAAGGATTACCTTCCATGTGCAATCCAACCGTAGCGACGTCGAACATAAGGATAGATCCAAAGCGCTTGGGCGCGCTGGAGGTTTCGGGATACGTGTCATTTCACCGTTGTTTAAAATAGTCATGTCGAAGTCATCGCAAAGGTTATAGATTAAAGAGGAGCGGTTATCATTGTATGGGGAACCCCAAGCCACGCCATGAGAGTTGAAGTCTCCCAAAATCAAACGTGGCGAGGGAAGAAGTTCTATTAAATCAAAGAGCAGCCGTTGCCCAACCTGTGCTCTGGGAGGAATATATATTGAGGCAATACAAAGCTCTTTACCTTGTATTGTCATTTGACATGCGACAACTTCGATGCCTGGAATCGAGGGGAGGTTAATACGATAGAAAGAATAGCACTTTTTAATCCCTAAAAGTACTCCTCCATATGGGGTGTCTCGATCAAGGCGAATAATATTAAAATCATGGAAGTTGAGATCAATATTTGAAGTAAGCCAAGTTTCACAAAGGGAAAATGCATCGCATTTGTTTTTATTTATCAAAACTTTAAACGAATCAATTTTTGGTAAAATACTTCTACAATTCCACTGTAAGACAGAGATAGAATCCTTCATATACGCAGTTGAATTAGGCATCGAAGGATACAATCGCTGCAAGGAGGGGCCATTGGGCAGTCAACTGCTTCAAAAATGATCTAACTGTTGGGAGGAATGCTGTAAGAAAAATTTTAATTGGATCGGGTACATTGAAATTTTCAAAAATCCAGTCCACAATGTCAGAAAATTTCACTAATCCAGAGTTTGTTTCATCAACTGGATGTGCAAAAGGAACAACTGGGGTTTTAGATGTTCCTGGCAGTGCTGGGAACTCCTTCTGGGACTTTAAATTTGCAAGCCCAGGAGGAGTTTGCTTCGGTTTTTCCGCAGCACTGTTTGGTTTGTTCGTACTTTTCATTACACTTTGGGAAATCTTAGGACCTTTACGGGGAAGTTTAGGAGAAGAAACATTTTTCCTCTTCCTAGACTCCCCAGGATTGGCATAAGATGTTCCCGCTGATGAATCGTCAGAATCGGTTTCATCAGAGGGCAACAGATCAAAGGGGTTCGATGTTATGGTAGAAGTGGTCACGGTCTTCTTCAGCATCTCAGCGTAAGAACGCTTTGAACGCTCCTTAAGTGACCGCTTGATTTTATCTCTGCGCTGCATGTACACCGGGCATGTGGAGAGCTCATGCTGGTTTTCCCCACAGTGAATACATTTTTCAGCATTAACACTGCAAGAATCTTCCGCATGAGTCTCCCCACACTTGCTACATCGTGCCTTATTGCAGCAGTAGGCGGCTGTGTGGCCTAACTGCTTGCAATTGGTGCAATTCATAATACGGGGTACATACAATCGCACAGGCAGACGAACCCGGTCGATCGAGACGTTGCTAGGGAGTGCAGATCCGGCAAACGTAACGCGAAACGAGTCTGACGGAGTGTAAACTTTTTTACCGCCGACGAGAGACATGGACCGCAATTGCTTACAATCCAAAATCTTCGCCTGTGTTTCGGTATTTTTGAAGCAACCGGTTGCGCTTTTTAGGATACACTCGACAGACAGACTCGAATCGGTTATGACACCGTCGATCTCCACGTCTCGTGCGGGTATGTAGACGCGATACTCGCGTGTAAGGAGCTCAGAGCAAGCGATAGCATTGGCCTGTGCCAGATCACTGACCACGACACGGAGCTTGTTAGGTCGGACCTTGGAAATTTCGGTCACGGCCTTGTACCCCTTCGTCAGGTCTTTAGCAATTTGCAGTATGTTTAAACGCTTTGAATTCACTCCTGCATTTGGACGAAAATAAACAGTATAGCTGCCCTGTTGAGATCCGTCCGGGTAAAGCCTGGGGCGAGGGGGGACTGGAGAATGAACAGGGGAGGGGGTAACAGAAGGGTCAGGGTCAGGGGGGTTCGGGAATGGTGGCACGGGAGGCGAGGGATCTATATCCATTGCGCTAAATGTAGCGCACTAGCGCACTAGCGCCGACAAGAACACGTACCTCTTTACTTCTTCCTTCCAGCAGTGGTTGTCCGATCGTTCGAAGCTGCACCCAAAGCAGCCAGCAGCACCAGTACAGCAGCACCAATACAGCCACCAGCAGTGAGCCGGGTGTGAGATCACTCAGCACAGCGACACGGACTCGACTGTCAACTGATGGGCTTGGATTAAAAAGATCTATTCACGGTGCACAGATCAAAACTGCAGCTGGTATTTTGCACCAATACAGCCAAAGTTGTGAGCCGGGTACAGAACGTATCGACACAACTCACAATCTAGTTGGCCTTTAGCGCGAATAATACACTCTTTTGTTTGGCTATTCGTACACACGGACCGGATTGTAATAGAACGACCACTTTGCACGTCCGTTTCTGTCGAGTGTTCGACGCGGAATGCGTATATAATAGTGTTGAAATGTCACCATTTGTGGCAGAACACACAATATTAATTCTGAATAGATATTTTAGTACATAAATAAATCATTACAAACTCCCCCCCCCCACCCCCTATCAAAAAAAAATTTTTTTTTTTAGTCAAGCTATTCGATTTTCTCCATCTAAGAAATATTATTCACCAAATGAAATGTGAAGAAAACAATCTTTGTATTTTCGTTAAGATACGCTCCATTTCGAATCAAATGCACAAGGTTTTGTTCAATGCACGAGTGAAGAGAAAACAAGCAACAGCTGATGTATGGTGCTGCTAGAACCCTTAAACGCATCAATGTTGCTTATTTTGGAAATCCTTCACTTCATTCGAAATTGTGGAAATTTGGTTGTAACCAAGGATGGAAAAACTCGTATCGCATAACAATCATTCGGGTATCATTTCTGAACGTGCTATTTATAAGCTTTCAATCCTAGCAAACCATCGCTATTAAAAGTTACATTCTCAAGCTTGCAAGAGACAACTTAGAGCAAAGAAATATAGCTTTCTTTGATGATTTTGTTTCAGTATTGCCTGCTTTAGGCGGAGCGAGCAACATATAGCGAGTGTTTCACGAAAAAATCGTAAACGATTGCACTCAAGCGATCGCAATGATTCTTTCAAATGTTGGTTGCTTGTAGGCGTTATTCGGCTACTCCACATCGTGCTTTCACCGTGATATACCACGATGATTCTTGGTGATTTCAAGTATCAGATGCTAATGCATCATGCTACAATTTCCGTAAGCATTGATGATACCTATTTGCTCCGGCAAGCAAACAATTGAACGCAATCTAACGTTCATTTGGATTCATAGTTTTGTATCACTGGCGATAATATCTCAAAGCTTCTCGCGATAATGTTGAGTGCAAGTGAACTTGGATACAATAAATACTATCGTGTTTGAATCATTCAGTCTCCTTCTATGGTATTCGGAACTGTTAGAAGCGAAAAACAACTAGCAGCGTTTCTATGGAAAACTTGTACGCGAGTGGAAATAGTTGAACGATAACTGATAAATCAAAGAACACATTTGCATGAAATATTGCTAGTGAGTGAACTTTTCCATGCTTGGTTGTAACAACTATTTTATAGCTTACTTTGTCAATTAAAAATATTTCGGATAACAGTATTTTCTTTGTCTTGTTTCACATTTTGTTAAGTGAAATATATTTTCAAAGTTGGAAACAAAATTTTCATTATTCATATAAACAAGAAGAAAACCTGGAAATTATTTTTTATTCACAAACATTTGCAAACGATTAAAAAAAAAAACCTTTTCTCCTTAAGAGTGTAAATTGTCTATCTCAGAACTAGTGTTAAAAAAATCTGAGATGACCTTTTTTTTCAAATCATTTTTTGTTTTTAAAATGAATTTCTCAGTGTACGATTTCAAATAAAGTTTGTTTAATGCATTGAATAAAAGCTCAGACAATTCTTTAGAAGTCATCCATTGACAATTATTCTCTATCTCTCGTCTTCATTAAGACAATAATAATTTCAATTCACTTTTTTCACCACCTAATCACGTTTTCATTGTTTCGAATCAAATGTTGGAGAAAATTGGAAAATATACTTTTGAACCAAATGCTAAAAACCAAAATTAATGCACCTAGCGGTCAGACCCAGCCTTTCTCATTCAAACTTTTATTTGTAAAAATAGAATATATATTCACTTTTTAGGTTCTTGAATATTGATGTTGTAATCTATACATATAATAGGTTCTAAAATATTGATGTTGTAATCTATACATATAAAAATGCAGTCCGGTCTGTCTGCCTGTCTGTCTGATCCAAATAGGCTCGAAAATTACCGAGTCGATCGACGTGAAAATTTGTTTAGAGATTTTTGGTGCCAATAAAGATTCCTATGATAGTTTGAGACCCCTCCCTCTTCTGGAAGGGAGGGGTCCCATACAAATGAAACATAAATTTCTGCACAACTTAAGAACAAACCAAGCAAATAAAACCGAACTTGGCATGTGGATGTTTTAAGAGGTTACAAATATGTCCGTAATAGTTGGACGCCACTCCCTTTTCTGGAAGAGAGGGGTTCCATACAAATGAAACACAAATTTCTGCACATCTCGAGAACTAACCGAGTAAATGGAACCAAATTTAGCATGTGGATGTTTTAAGAGGTAACAAATATGTTCCAAAATCGACCTTAGGCAACATTTTAGATTGTAAGATGGCAACTTCCGGTTTCTGGAAATCAGCCAAAAATGGCCGATTTCCACCCAATATAACATCCGGATCTAGCATGATACACAGGAGCTGAAATCGACCACAGATACCATTTTGAATTCTAAGATGGCGACTTCCGGTATTGGGAGTTATTCGATCATTTTCGGCTGTTTCCCAGGAACATGTGATTCTAGTATATATATAGAATTGAGGCGATGTACAGAAGCCAAAAGTCGAGGATGTTGTCATTTCGATAAAACCAATCATTTCAAACGATTTGTTATTCGACTTTGATCATATCATATGACCGATTCGTCGTGCATTTTCAGATTTTAAACACATCGCAAGGAATCAATGAATTTGGAACGTTCAAATAGTACTATACCACATTTAAAATATGTTGAGGCCACATATATCGATCAAAGCAGGTGTAGTTTTAAATATTTTAATTTCTTTTCTTTCCATAACTTTTGAGCCACATCAAATTGTAATGAAGCTTGTTATCTGTAAGTTCGAGAGATGACTCGTTCGTATGACACTAGTTATGCTCAAATAAGTCATGTAATCTTTGAGATAATAGATTTTCGTTGTTTTATTAACAATTTAATACATAACGGTTGCTTAAGTTCGATTATAATCAAATGAAAATAGGGCAGCCTAACTTTGAAACCACGTGTTCAATCATGATTCATCAGTTAACCTTAAACTAGCCCGCTTATCTGTGAGTAAGTGAGTAAGTTCAAGTAGTCTTCGGAATATGTTCCTTTTCATAGCTGGATTTCACATTTTTAAACATATCAGGCAAAGTAATAGTCTGATTGCAAAACAAATCAATAGGGTCTTATGGGGCAACTAGACCTTCCATTTGACATTGATTTTATGAAAATCGGTTCAGTCATCTCTGAGAAACATGAGTGAGATTAAATAGTCACGTTTCTTGTCATAACTTTTGAACTACAAGTTCAATCTTCATGAAATTCAAAAGTTAAGAATATTAACCTAAAGGTAGCCCGTTCACTTGAAATCTATTTTGTTCAAATCGGTTGTGTAGTTTTTGATATTATGATGTTGCATGATTTTTACATTTTGATGCATTACCTCTGAACCAAAAATCCGATTACAATGAAATTTAATAAGGTCTTATGGGACAACGAGACCTTTCATTTGCAATTAGTTCCATGAAAATCGGTCCAGCCATCTCTGAGAAAAGTGAGTGAGAATAAAAATCTGCACATACACACACACACATACACACACATCTATACAGAAAATGCTCAGCTCGTCGAGCTGAGTCGAGTGATATATGCCATTCGGCCCTTTGGAGCACTTTTATACTTTCGGTTTTGCAAATGATTGCTATCCCTTTCTAGGAGAAAGGCAAAAAATATATAAAATATCCTGTTTTATTTTACTACCTGAAAGTTAGAAGGCGATTGGTTGAATGAGTGGAAAATACCAATTTTTGTGATGCAATTTGGTCCCGGACACTCTTTACCCAATCCAACGAATCTGCTTCAGAACAGTCCTGTCGAAGATTTCTGTATGATTTCATGTTTCTTGGTGTGCAAAAACAACTGGAGAGCAACAAAATTTAAGTTGTCACCCGTTAGCTAATAACTGCACTGGTTACCTCGCACAAACTACTACGATAGATCATTACCATGACCAATGTAAATGTTTCATCGCATAACGTTGATTTGCGAAATTCTTGCGATAAATCTTCTTCTTCTTCTTCTATATCTATAAAATAGATGATACCCAGCCCGCGTTGCTGCGCCTCTTAGTTTGTAACGACAATTATGTATTTCTGGAATGTGCCATAATTTCAAACATGTATTACCATGCAATAAAAACCTAAATTAATCCACCTAGCGGTCAGACTTATTATTTGTAAAAATAGATTTACATGAATGCTTAAATCCAATAAATGTTTATCCACTCTTTGGGTTCTAAAATATTGATTGTAATTAAAGTATAAAATATGAAATTTGACGTAATGTTAGTACTTAAGAAATAGCGAAATAAAAGCAATGACTCTTAATTTCGAACAATTTAATCACGAGCGATGCCGGGAGCGTTCAGATAGTACGATACCACATTTAAATCATGTTGAGGCCATATATATTGATCGAAGCAGGTAAAGTGTTGAATAGTCTTTGAATTTCTTTTCTTTCTAAAACTTTTAAACAGCATATCAAATTGTTATGAAGTTTGTTATTTGTAAGTTTGAGAGATGACTCATTTGTATGACACTAGTTATGTTCAAATAAGTCGTGTAATACTTGAGATAATAGACTTTCGTTGTTTTACAAATTAAAACATAACGCTTGCTTAAGTTTGATTACAATCAAATGAAAAGGTAACGTATGGGGCAGCCAAACTTTGAAACCAGCCCGTTCATCTGATATCAATATTGTTCAAATCGGTTGTGTAGTTTCTAAGAAAATGAAGTTTCGTGATTTTCACATTTCGATACATTACAGACGAAGTTACAGTCCGATTATTGCAAAATTCAATAGGGTGTTATGAGGTAGGTAGACCTTTTTTTTTGATACTAATTCTGTGGAAATCGGGTCAACCATCTCTGAGAAATATGAGTGAGTCCAAGTAAGTTGTCTTGGAATATGTTTCTTTTCATAGCTGGATTTCACATTTTTAAACATATCAGGCAAAGTAATAATCCGATTGTAAAAAAAATCATTAGGGTCTTATAGGGCAACAAGACCTTTCATATGACACTAACTTTATGAAAATCGGGCCAGCCATCTCTGTGAAACATGAGTGCGATTAAATAGTCTCCAGAACACGTTTCTTTCCATAACTTCTGAACCGGATGTTCAATCTTAATAAAATTCAAAACTTAAGGGTTTTTAAGATAGCCCGTTCATTTGAAACTAATTTTGATCAAATCAGATCAGTGGTTTGTGAGATATTGATGTTTCGTGATTTTTACACTTTGATACATAACCTCTAAACTAGAAATCAGATTACAATAAAATTCAATAGGGTCTTATAGGGCAACTAGACCTTTCATTTGCAATTAATTTCATTGAAATCTGTTTGGTCAGACCATCTCTGAGAATAGTGAGTGCGAAAAAAGGTGCACATACACACGTACACACCCACACACAAACATATACACCTATACATGCTTATATGCAGAAAATGCTCGATTCGTCTAACTGAGTCGAGTAGTATATGACATTCGGCCATTTGGATCACTTTTCTACCTTTTAATTAGCCAGTGATCGTTAGGAGGAAGTCAATATGTTAACTTTCATTATGTGATTTCACATTTTCATGAACAACGGACAAAGTTACAATCCGATTGCAATGAAATTCAATAGCAACCTATGGGGCAACTAGACCTTTCATTTGACACTAATTTTGTGAAAATCGGTTCAGCCATCTCTGAGAAAAATGAGTGAGTTTAAACAACCTCAGGATAACTTTTCTTTACATAACTTTTGAACCATATGTTCAATCACTACGAAATTCAAAAGTTAAGAGTTCTGAAGACAGGCCGATCATTTGAAACCAATTTTATTAAAATCGGTTGTGTGGTTTCTGAGATATTGATGTTTCGTGATTTTTACATTTTGATACATAACCTCTAAACTAAAAATCCGATTAGAATGAAATTAATAGCAACCTATGGCGCAACTAGACCTTTCATTTGCAATTAATTTTATGAAAATCGGTCCAGCCATCTCTGAGAAAAGTGAGTGAGAAAAATAAGTTGCACATACATACACACACACACACACACACACACACACATACATACATACATACAGAAAATGCTCAGTTCGTCGAAAGGGGTCGAGTGGTATATGACATTCGGCCATTGGGACCACTTTTATACCTTTGGTTTTTCCAGTGATTGCTATACCTTTCTAGGAGAAAGGCAAAAAATGTTTCGGTCCGGTCGAAAATCGAAACGAGCTGGAGTTGGGTTCAGTCCGATTGGTTCCGAACCGGAACAGTCCAGGTGCAGTCCAGTTTCTGCGAACGAAAATTGCCAGTTATTTTTGGGAAAAGCGTTAATATAATGATTGTTTTGGTTAAACAAATTGAAGGTAGAAAAGAATCACGCAAGGCTTAGTCTAATTTTTGTTTTCAAACAATAAATAAATAAAATAAATGGTATCGTGAACGTAGTTAAATTGATCAGAGAAGTGATGTTCAGCTTAGAGAACAGAGCAATGTTTGATAAAAACTCAAAAAATGTGTTTGTCAACGATGATTATACCATACCGTTGATGAATTGCGGATGATTCCTAGGGAAATTAATAATAAAACATTTCCAGTGTTATTTTTGATCTTCAGTAACAAGCCGAATTGAAATTGGTCGAACAATGATCAAATGACAGCAAAATGAGTAAAGTGTATTTCGTGAATCAAAATGATTAGATTTCAACCTGAATATCAATGATTTCGTCTATAAAGTAACTGTGTTAGATATTTTCAATTTACCAAATATCTTATTTTTCATGGAAGCTACAGAATGTATCAAAACATTGATGGTTGATTGTTCCTGGAGAAATAAAAACTAAAAACCTAAATTAATCCACCTAGCGGTCAGACCCAGCCTTTCTCATTCAAACTTTTATTTGTAAAAATAGATTTACAAGAACGCTTCAATCCATTAAATGTATATTCAATCTTTAGGTTATAAAATATTGATGTTGTAATCTATACACATAAAAATGCAGTCCGGTCTGTCTGTCTGAACCATATAGGCTCAAAAACTACCGAACCAATCGACGTGAAAATTTGTATGTAGGAGTTTTTGGTCCCGATAAAGGTTCCTATGATAGTTTGAGACCCCTCCCTCTTCTGGAAAGGAGGGGTGCAATACAAATGAAACATACATTTCTGCACAACTCAAGGACAAACCAAGCAAATGAAACCGAATTTGGCATGTGGATGTTTTAAAGGGTAATAAATATGTCCATAATGGTTCGACGCCCCTCCCTCTTCCAGAAGTACATGTTTCTGCACAAATTTCTACACATCTCGCGAACTAATCAACTAAATGGAACCATATTTGGCAGGTAAATGTTTTTAGTGGTACAGATATGTTCCATAATCGACCTCAGGCAACATTTTAGATTGTAAGATAGCAACTTCCGGTTTCTGGAAAACAGCCAAAAATGGACGATTTCCACCCAATATAATAATATCCGGATAAAAAAAGATACACAGGAGCTATATTCAACCACAGATACCTATTTGAATTCTAAGATGGCGACTTCCAGTTTCGGAAAAATAGCGGCAAACGACCAAATACAACCCAATATGGGTATTTTCGGAATCGTAATGATGCACTGGAGCAACAAATCGACTTCAGACACCATTATGAATTGTAGGATGGCAACTTGTGGTTTCTGGAAATCAGCCAAAAATGGCCGATTTTCGTCTAACATGAGTATCTCTGGATCTAGAATGATACACAGCAGCTGAAAACGACCAAAGACCCCATTTTGGATTCTAGGTTGGCGACTTCCGGTTCCTGGGAAACAGCGGAAAATGATCGAATTACACCCAATATGGGTGTTTCTTCAACCAGAATGACGCTCAGAGGCCAGAAATTATCGTAAATACCATTTTGAAATCCAAGATGGCGACTTCCGGTTTGTGAAAAACAGCCTAAAATAACCAAATACCATCCGATATGAGTATCTCTGGAACCAGAATGATGCAATGAGCTAACAATTGACCTCAGGCAACATTTTGAATCGCTAAATGGCAACTTATAGGAAACAGTCGAAAATGACCAAATAATACTCAACATGGATATTTCCGTAATCGAGATGATGCATAGAAACCAAACATTGACCCTTGACACCATTTTGAATTTAAAGACGACCACTGTTAGTTTCTGGAAAACAACCAAAATAACTAAATACCTACCAATATGGGTATTTCCGGTATCAGATTGATGCCAGAAAATTTGCTGAAAATGACCGAATACCACCCAATATGAATATATTCAGAATTAGGGCGATGTACAGAAGCCAAACGTCGAGGATGTTGTCATTTCGATAAAACCAATCATTTCAAACGATTTGTCTTTTGACTTTGATCATATCCTATGGCCGATTCGTCGTGCATTTCTTTATTCATTTCGTCTATCAGAAGTAGACAATATATAATATCCTAATATTCTAATACAATGTTTACTTACAAACTTACAAACTATTTTTTTTTTCAATAAGCGTTGCGATTGCGTATTGAGCTAAAAAGTGTTTAAGTTCATGCCGAGACATCGTAAATTGTAGACTTTAAACACATCGCAAGGAATCAATGAATTTGGAACGTTAAAATAGTACAAAACCACATTTAAATTATGTGGAGACCACATATATCAATCAAAGCAGGTATAGTTTTAAATAGCCTTTGAATTTCTTTTCTTTCCATAACTTTCGAGCCACATATGAAACTGTTATGATGTTTGTTATTTGTAAGTTTGAGAGATGACTCGTTCGTATGACACTAGTTATGTTCAAATAAGTCATGTAATCTTTGAAATAATAGACTTTCGTTGTTTTATTAACAATTTAATACATAACGGTGGCTTAAGTTCAATTAGGCCGTTACAAATTTTATTTTCATTTTATGTCACCCCCCCCCCCCTTCAAAAATCTTGAATATTGGAAGGGGGAAAAAAAAGCTCAAACCGTCTGTTCGTTTCATTGGTTTTCCGACAGCATAAATACAATTTAGCAACAAACAAGTCAGGTGACAGCGAGAGTGTCGTCGCAAGGCAAGCGAAATAAATAATAATAATTATAAAGTGTTATTTTTCAACATTTATTTGAGTGCAAGTTACAAACGTCATAACTTGCACACAAACTTTGATCAAAGATATTTCTTTTTTTTTTCTTCTCGGTGTTATTTATTTTTTGCCACCCACTCTGCTAACTTTGATAACCTTGGACATAAAAAGAATTCGAAATTTGTATCAGCCTTATTATCAAATGAAATGGGAACGTATAGGGCAGCAAAACTTTGAAATCACGTGTTCAACCATAATTCATCAGTTAACCCTTAACTAGCCCGCTCATCTGATAATAATATTGATCACATCGGTTGTGTAGTTTCTGAGATAATGAAGTTTCGTGATTTCCACATTTCGGTACTTTACAGACGAAGTTACAGTCCGATTACTGCAAAATTCAATAGGGTGTTACGAGGCAGCTAAACTTATTAGTTGACACTAATTTTGTGGAAATCGGGTCAGCCATCTCTGGGAAAGGTGGGTGAGTTCAAGTAGTCTTCGAAATATGTTCCTTTTCAAAGCTGGATTTCACAATTTTAAACATAACAGGCAAAGTAATAGTCTGATTGCAAAACAAATCAATAGGGTCTTATGGGGCAACTAGACCTTCTATTTGACACTGATTTTATGAAAATCGGGCCAGCCATCTCTGAGAAACATGAGTGAGATTGAGTGGTCTTCAAAACACGTTTCTTGTCATAACTTTTGAACCACAAGTTAAATCTTTATGAAATTCAAAAGTTAAGGGTGTTTCAGTTAGCCCGTTCATTTGAAATCAATTTTGTTCAAATCGGTTGTGTAGTTTTCGAGATAATGATGTTTCATGATTTTTACATTTTGATACATAACCTCTAAACTAAAAATCCGATTACAATGAAATTTAATAGGGTCTTATGGGACAATGAGACCTTTCATTTGCAATTAATTTTATTAGAATTGGTACAGCCATCTCTGAGAAAAGTGAGTTAGAATAAAAATCTGCACATACACACACACACATACACACACATCTATACAGAAAGTGCTCAGCTCGTTGAGCTGAGTCGAGTGGTATATGCATTTCGGCCCTTTGGAGCACTTTTATACTTTCGGTTTTGCAAGTGATTGCTATACCTTTCTAGGAGAAAGGCAAAACGTAAAAATTAGAAACAAAAAACAAATTAATGCACCCAACCTTCCTATATCAAGGGTGTAAGTACCATTTAATACCGTTAATTTGGTATTCAGTCTTTCATTGAGAAAAATGTTGCATGTTTCCATTTTGTCTTCTTTTCACTAACTGACAGTAGCGCTTCCAACCCATAAATGAGTATGAAGGACTTGTTTACTATTGATCCTGGTATAATTGGAACGTCACTGTACTTATATATAGGTCGGACTCGATTATAAAACATTTCAGATTCCACTTTTTATAGTAGGAAAATTTTCCCAGATGCAGTTGCCGCTATTGATATTATTCCTTTCGCTGCTGAGGTGTATCTGTGCACCATTCAATATGGGTTTTTAAAACCAGGGTGATACCCAGAGGCCAACATCCGATCTCAAATACCATTCTAAATCCAGTTGATGAACTTCTGGTTACCTGAATACATCCTGAAAGGTCAATTATTGCCTGATCTGGGTATTTCGATGGCCACTTTCTGTTTCTGAACAACAGCCTAAAAAGACCAAATATCAACCAATATGAGTATTTGTAAAACAGTATGATACCCAGAGGCCAAAAATTAACTTCAGACACCATTTTAAATTTTTGAATAATAGCCTCCAGCTTCTGTAAAAACAAACATCACCCATTGTTACATTATGTGAGTTTTTTAGGAACCTGGATAATGCTCAGAGGCCGGGAATAAACTCCATACTTCATTTCGAAATCCGATTTTGCGACTTCCGGTTTCTGGAAAACAACCTTGAATTGCCAAATACAATCCAAAAAAGATATATTCACTTTTTGGGTTCTTGAATATTGATGTTGTATTTGCAGCAATAATTGAGGTATAAAATGTGAAATTTGACGTAATGTTTGTTCTAAAGAAATAGTGAAATAAAATAAATTACTCCTAATTTCAAACACTTTAATCACGAGCAATACCGGGAACGTTCAAATAGTACAATACAAAATTTGAATCATGATGCCACATATTTTGATCAATAAATTTCGTTTCTTTTCATAACTTTTAAACCACGTATCAAATTGTTTTGAAATTTATTACTTGTACGTTTGAGAGACAGCCCGTAGTTAAATAAGTCGTGTAATAAAAAAACTTTCATTGTTTTTACAGTTTAATACATAATGGTTAAAATAAAAGTCCGATTAGAATTGAATGTAATGGCAACCAAAACTTTCGAGTGAAATTGAATAGTCCTCGGAACATAATTCATTACACAACTTTCACAAATCTTTAAACACAAGTGCATTATGAAACTTTTTAGTTAACCCTTAACAATACCAATGTTGTACAAATCGGTTGTGTGGTTTCTGAGATAATGAAGTTTCATGGTTTTCACATTTTGACACATTACAGACAAGGTTACAGTCCGATTACAATGAAATTTAATAGGGTGTTATGAAGTAGCTAGACCTTCTGTTTGTCACTTATTTTGTGAAAATCGGTTCAGCAATCTCTGAGAAAAATGAGTGAGTTTAAATAGTCTTCGGAATACAGTAAGGTTTTTTTACACGAAGGATGCGTTCCAAATTTATATGGGATCGCGTGAAAAAAGACTTTTTTGAGTTGCAAATATAACAAATAACCGTTTTAAAATGTTTGAACGTCGTTTGATATAATAGTGGTCAATCTAGTGACTGAAATCCAACATTTTCAATTTTCAGTATTTACACCAAAAATTGTGATTTTTTTTGAAAACGGATATATGATCACCTTTAGCCTAAAACGGAAAACGTGATTGAAATAAGGTCGATATCTTGTACCGTTTTTTAGTAATTAAGAAAAGCAACCCGCGTAAAAAAACGTGTAAAAAAGAACCTTACTGTATGTTTCGTTTCATAGCTGCATTTCACATTTTTAAATATAACAGGCAAAGTAAAAGTCCGATTGCAAAACAAATCAATAGGGTCCTATGAGGCAACTAGACCTTTCATTTGACACCGATTTTATGGAAATCGGTCCAGCCATCTCTGAGAAACTGGTTAGATTAATTGGTCTCCAGAACACGTTTCTTTCTATAACTTTTGAACCACATTTTCAATCTTTAAAAGATTCAAAAGTTAAAGGTTTTTTAGGTAGCTCGTTCATTTAAAACCAATTTTGTTAAAATCAATTGTGTATTGTGTGATTTTGTTGAATAACATACAAACTAAAAATCCAATTACAATAAATTTAATTGGGTTTTATGGGGCAACTAGACCTTTCATTGGAGAATAATTCTCTGAAAATCGGTCCAGCCATTTCTGAGAAAATTAAGTGAGAATTAAAAGTGTCACATACACACACATACATACACACACGCATACACACACGCATATACACAGACACACACACATACACACGACCACGCACACACGCATATACACACACATAGACACACACACATATACACACACACACACACACACATATACAGAAAATGCTCAGCTCGTTGAACTGAGTCGAGTGATATATGCCATTCGGCCCTTTGGAGCACTTTTATATCTTTGGTTTTGCCGGTGATTGCTATATCTCTCTAGGAGAGATCGTATTCAATTTATAATTCTTTTAGCTTTTAACTTCTAACTTTTTTCTGGAACGAAAAATACTATCTAAAACTTTGCTGAAGACATAAATCAAACGAACCATTTTTGCTCTAAACAAAATAATTCTTTTTTATGAAAATTTTAACTTTTTTGTTTCCTGTTCATTATTCATTATTACCAAATTTTGCTAGATTGTAGGGGTACTTTTTAAGATATTTAATACTTTGTGACAATTGTTAAAACTTGAAACCGAAAAATAATATTTGACGGTGTATATATTTTTACAAGCATCGCATTTTTATTGCCTATAACTTTGCCGTGAACACTATTTTAATCAAGCAGACCATTTTTAGGTAGAATATTCATCAGATGCTTTTTTGTATAGGTTCTGTTGAAACAGATGCCGTGAGTCAACATAAGCAACTGATAACTAAAATGACCTTTTTATAGAAAAGGAAGAACTGTAAAAAGTTTCAATGAAATTAGGAATAATTGATTAGCGTCGACATAACGAGTTAACCAAGTGTAAATGATCATTTTGTGTGAATCAAAAACATATTTAACGTATTTCAAATACTTGCTTTTATTCTCCATAGATTCCGAAACTTTTCAGCAGCATTGAGAAATTATCGTCTTCTTCAACTGTTTGTGTTACTTGACTGTAACGTAAAATAAGTATTCAGTACCCGAGTGTTTTTGAGTTTTTATGTGTACATGCGAGGTTTTCGACCGTGAAAAACGTACAATTTTCGACGTATATTGCTTACGAGTCCTTAAAAATGAAATAACACATTTTCGGGATTGGGCCCATTTTAATATGATACTTATGTTCCTTTAAAAAAGTGCTTATTGTAGCAACTAAATCATTTTTAAATATTTTTTAAACCCATCAATTTCTTCATCAAGTCGGATCAAACGCGCGGATATCGTTCTAGATGGAGATTAACTGTCGTGATGTTACGTTCCAGCTTTCGGTCAGTTGTAAGTTAAAACTTGTAACCTAGGTTCTAGTCAATTTATCTACAGCATTTAGACCGATTGTAAATAAATGTCATAGATAATTTTCGAAATACTAGCATTTTCATTATTGGAGTTTTGAGTGGTTCTAACATTGTTTAGTTATTAAAAAATGATCAAATAACAAAAATAATGGAATGGTTTTTTGGCATACAGTGCTCACAAAATGTTACATGTTCATTCATATACGGAAGTAATTATTAAGTTTTTAATTTTCCATGTTCAACACATCTAGCAGTCGATCACCTTATTGATTAGCATAACTTTAATGCCGTAGCTTGAAAAAGCATGCCGGTAAGCAACCATTACTAGTTTACATAACGAACAATTATAGAGTAAGCAAACCGTTGGTTATTCATATACTATTTTTCGGGTGTTCTAAAAGAAAGCAGTATTGAACTTAAATAAAAAGCAAAACGTTTGCACATCTTGTTCATTGCATTAGGCGGATATTGTAATTTATGTCACCTAATATGACAAGAATGAGTCTGTGACCAGTTCAGAAATGCGAAAATAATTATTAAAAAATGTCAGAAAGGAAATATTACAAGAACCATTCACGATAAGTTATCCGATTGAAAATATTATCTTATACCCTTGCGAACAAAAAACCACTATTGCATGAGTCATGGGGTGTTAGCAGCTCCATCCTTACTTTTCCGACCATTTCCGGCTTTTCCAGTAAATGGAAAACATATCATTTGAGAGCCCCGACCTGTGAAGACTAGCTTGCCTTCCAATAGCAATAACTCCGCTAAGGCAGTTCACGTATGTATAGATAGTTTATTGATTAAACTCATTTTTTGACTGCAGGTTGGCAGATCACGTTACAACCAGTGGTTCGATGATTCCGAACTGCACAAACTGCCAAATTGAGATTAATTTAGTGAACGTTGACTGAATTGATAAGTGAAGTGAAGAAAAATATGTGTACAGAAGTTATATCGTGATGAAAAAGATAAATTATAGATTTAGTGACAGTGAAACCAATGGTTACGAGACCTCTGAAGTGTCTACTACATTAGCATCGAAAATTAATTTCATTAGAAAAACCAAACCATGTAGAAGTGAAGACAAATCACGCTTTCAATGATGCATTGGTTAAAAGGTCATCGGCATAGTGTAAATACGAAAAGTGATTTGAAGATTGTACCACCTTGTTTCGGAATAAATACTGTTAATGCAGAAATCAAAACAGAGAAACAATTTTCCGAAAAATCTGTACAATGCGATGATTTGTTTTTTGTTAACGATTACAGGTAAGTCCAACCTATTTATATCTACATATAAGTCTTTGTGGAACAGAGTGGTCTATGTGCCATCAAGCAAATTTTTCAGGAGAAGCGATTTTCGAAAAATCTGTGAATAAAATTATTTTTGGCGGATTCTTTCAAACAAAATGTTCTAATATAAAGGTTATGAAGTGGCTTAACATGGAAATACAGTCATGGAGAAAAAAATAAGTACACTTGCAGTGTTGGATGATTTTTCGTATTTGCGCAGTGATTTTAATTTTTGTATGATGTTATGTTACGTCATTAAGATCTGCAGACACTCTTTTTGAAAGAAGAACGGAGAAATAACTGGAGAAATTTCTTTGTCGGTTATTCCGAAATTTTTTTGCGTGAGTTAGTGTTTTTAAAGGGGCGACAAAAATAAATACACTATTGAAATATATATACAAAACAATCCAAATTAGCTTTATTTCTCTACATATTGTTAGCAAAGTGATTTTTTACGTAACAAAACTCACTTTCAAAATTTTGTGGCCTGTTTTTTGTTTTGTAAAGCCATATTCAATCTTCGTGGAATGTTTACCCCCAGGTTTTCACGAGTAGAAGCTGAACTAGCATTTCACGCTGCCTGTCCGACGTTCCATAAGTCTGTTTTATTCTTTGGATGATGCTTTGCAACCTAGACTTTCCCAATCTTCCATAGATTTTCTAAAGGATTTAAATTAGGAGTCTGCGCTGGTCAAACTAATAATTTTATATTTTCTTTTGAAAATCATCTTCGTGTTTTCAATATTGTATGTTTAGGTTTTAGTACACAACGAGAACGGCTGATTGACTAAACAAAGGGAAATTGTGAGTAACTACATGCTGTAGTGACGCTGTAACGGTCGAAACTTGATATAGCGACCACTATACTTTAAATTTTAAACACGATATCGATCATAGGTAACATCTGCTAGTTTACAAAGCCAAGTATCACCTAATTAAACGAAAAATGTGATTTTGGAGCATAAAAGTTGTTCGGTAAAAATTGATTTGAACGAACTTTGAGTTTAGATTTGTACTTGGGCGATGTAGATTTTGAGTCTAGGTTAATTTTAGCATGATTTAGGCCAATAAAAAAATGGCAGAAAAAAAAGTAGGAGGTTGTATCCAAGACACGACCACATGAATGACGTAGAACTACGTACACTATTAACCAATGCATTGAGTGTTTCATTACCCTAGTAACACAACTGGTTTAATCAAAGTTTTTTAGCGCTTTTTTGGCTGTATTGAGCGTTATAAAACTTTGATAAAACCAATATTTTTACTTGAGTAATGAGTTATAATGTCTACTAATGAAGGGCTGTGAATTTCGTGAACCGGATTCAGCAGTTAGCAGAACGTGCCGAGTTAAAATCCATACACAGCACACACACACAAATCATACCATATCATAGACACACCCACATCATACCATATCATACAGACACATACACTGCCGTTCCAATCGTAGTAGTCCCATGTTCTACACAAACCTTATGCACGCTGGGACAACTATGCTTGGAAGGGCAGTACACATCATACCATATCATACAGACACACACACACACACACACACACACACACACACACACACACACACACACATCATATCATATACACACACACACATCATACCATATCATCACACCATACACACATCATACCATATCATACACACATACACACATCATACCATATCATACACACATCACACCATATCATACACACATCATACCATATCATACACTCACAGCAAGCAAGCGACCAATCAGAGACGTTATTTTTATCAACAAGGCTTGACAATTTTCAATAGTGCAATAGTTCGTAGATTCAAACATTATTTTTCTGCATTTGGGCAGATGCGTGTATAATTTTCCAATCGATTGCTGCAAGAATGAAGAAAATCGGTTGAAAACCAACCGACCTAAAGGCATTTGAAAAGGGACAAATTTCGTCCCAGTTTTTCAGTTTGCATCCCTGTGTGGTATGCTAAAGTAAAACGTAGTTCTACGTCAAAAGGCATTTTGCTGTTTAAAATTGGATTTGGTGATGACGATCTTTATGCTGCCCCAACAGTGGGGGAATAATGGCAGTCTGGCGAGGCACGCTGAGAAGAACCGCGCTGCTACTGAGACATGGTGACCAACCACAGCGCAAGTGGTTTATTTAATTTGAAGGCAGCCACAGGCGCAACCCGCTGTTACTTCTGAGTGCTGTATCTGCTTCTGCTGCTGTCAAAGTTGCCATCCAGCTCACCTTCCGACTAATGAATGTAGCTAGTTTTCCCAGAAACACTCTTTTATAGCCGAAGGGTGCTACGTGATAAGCCACGCCCTTGTTTTCAGTTGTCTAATTTTCTAATATTCTTTAGACGAATTATTCCACAATTCGCATTCGATATTTGTTTCCAGCGAATAAACACCGATGGTGCTCTCACACACGCAACGGTTTTAACCCGTATTTTATTGCGGTTCGTAACATCAAGCGATTTCATTTGCTCGTTGTTGCGTGTTGCATCATGTTGCAACTTGGCAGCTGGGAGACGACGAAATTCTGTGAATGCTGATTGATTGAATCGACTTCATATTAGCTCTGCATATTCGAATTAACTGCCTTTGTGAATGCGTTCTAACAGGGCAGTTTGTTATTCAAAATCGGTTATGTTGATCGCAGCTTTTGTGCTGTCCCAACAGTGGGGATATTAACTCAATAAACTACAACAGAATTTGATTGCTGGAATCCCACGAAGAATGTTTGCTTGTGGTGATGCTAGGAAATTTTCACCCTTCAATTACTTTTTTATTTGCCTTGAAAAAAGGCATTTGGCTGTTCAAAATCGGTTGCTGATCGCAACCATTGTGCTGCCCCAACAGTGGGTAGTTAAGATACACGGACAACATGCACTGTGGAAGCTATTTCACCTTCTGTAAATTAGACGGCCGCGACAGATGTAACTGCTAGAATCCGCACAGAATGCTTGCTTACTATGTCAAAAATTATTAACTTTCAACTACTTGTTTATTTGCCTTGAAAAAAGGCATTTTGCTGTTCAAAATTGGATTTGGTGATGACGATCTTTATGCTGCCCCAACAGTGGGGGAATAATGGCAGTCTGGCGACACACGCTGAGAGGAACCGCGCTGCTGCTAAAGAGGACGACTGCTGTTGACAACTTGTTGCTGTCCAGAACTATTATGAGCGGCTTCGGCTGAAACAGGCTCTTATATATCCCAAACAGCATGTTTTCAATTGCAAGGTATATGATTCTGTCGACCGTGCTAGGGAAGCAATCATATAACGACCAATCAGAGGACGTAATTTTCGTTTAAACAAGGCTTGACAATTATCAATAGTACAATAGTTTGCATAATCAATCAACAATTTTCTACATTTGGGTGGATGCGTGTATAATTTTCCAAACAATTGCTGCAAAAATGAAGGAAATCGGTTGAAAACAAAGCGATTTATAAGCATTTATAAGCATTATAAGCATTTATAAGCATATTTCGTCCCCTTTTCGGTAAAAGTTTTCCTATTCGCATCCCTATGTGGTAGGCTAAAGAAAAACGTAGTTCTACGTCAAAAATTTTTTTTGGCGGATATTACCCCTTAATTTCCCAACTTCAGCTTCTTGAGAAGATGCGATTTATGCAAAAAACTCATTTTCGAAAAAAATGGTCTTTAGACCACACTGTTCCGCAACGGCTCATATGTAACACATGTTTTTTAATGATTCATACAATATATGAGGATTACAGATGTTAGAGATTGTTTGTCTAGAACAGCGGTTCTCAACCTTTTTTTGTTCGCGTACCCCTTGGCGATATTTTCCAAATCAATTGTACCCCCTGGCTTGAAATTTTCTCGCAGCGTGGGAGAGAGAAGTGGAGGATCATTTTGTGGTAGTCTAGTTCAGGTTTAAAATTGAACTATGGCTTGTTCGATTCCTACAGTCATGTTTCAAGACCTAGGCTGATAAACAAATATTACTAAAAAGAAAAAAAGCTTTGTTCGCCATTACTGATTTTTCTTTCGCGTACCCCTTGAAGGCCTTCGCGTACCCCTAGGGGTACGCTGGTCTAGAACAATTCAGTAAGTCTTCTTGTAGGAGACTGAACCACTGCGACCATCACTAGATCTATTGTGGTATGCTCCAACGTACTCTAAGTGCGTATGAGCAGGTTCATCACTTTGTATGAAGTTTATTACCACACCGGGACTTTCACTCCAAATATCGGTAGGTTCTATGTGTCCCTTCCCCAGATGGTCTAGAGGTACGATGCTGGCCTAACAAGCCAGTCGTCGTATGTTCGAATCCCGGCTCGGGAGAGACAGTTACTGTCAGTAGGATCGTAGCGCTAGCCCCGCAATTGTCCTGTACACTAAACAGTCGGCTGCGAAGTCTGTGTATAAATAAACAGAAGGTCAAGTTCCGAATCAGAATGTAGCACCAAGGCTTTGCTTTGCTATGTATCCCTTACCGGAGATACGCAATCTGCGTTGTAATAATACTCGGCATTCGCAGAGTAGATGTTCTGATGCTTCGTTTTCGATGTCACAAAGGCGATCATCATCGAGTTTGCCTTGCTTCTTGAGGTGATATTTACTCGGACAGTGCCCTGTAATTAGACTTGTAAATTTCCTGTATGAAACTTTTCGATTGTCGTAATCCGCTTATGACATCCTCAGTTTGCTTTCTCCCATTCACCGAGTTCAGCTTTCAGAGCGCCCGGGGAACTCCACAGAAAGGTTCTGGGCCAACAAAGTTAGTGAATTACCCTTGTCTGGCTAGTAAGTCAGCCTTCTCATTTCCTTCAATTCACAGTGACCAGGAACCCAGTATGAGTTAACCTGGTTTTGCATAGCCAGCTGCCGGAGCGTTAGGCTGCATTCCCACACTAGTTTAAAGTGGCAACAAGGAGAATTCAGGGCTTTAAGTGTTGCCTGACAATCACTGAAGTCATTCCGAGTTGTGCTCTCGGCGTGTTCGGTCGCAACTTTATTCCGATCTCGATAGTGCCGACCATTAATCCGCCTTCAAGGTCATCGTGCATTGTGTCGCGTGTACACTGCTGCTCGTTGCCGTCGTCTTTTGAAGAATAAAGAACGCATCATCGCCTTTTGCTATCGGACGCCAACTGACTCGTGCGTTGTGTCGCTACTTGAAGTGATTCAGTACCCGGCGCACTACTGTTTGGCTGTATTGGTGCTGCTGTGTGGCTGTAACGGCTGCAGCTTCGTACGATCGGACAACCAACCCTGCTGGAAGGAAGAAATAAAAAGAGATTAACACCGCCCGTGCGCTGATGGTGGAGGAGATCGGCTGCAGAAGCTAAGTAGTTTTTTCTTGTTTTTTTTTTCTACAATATTATTTGCTGATTGGCATTTTGCGTGTGTGGCTCACGCGTCCATCATGGACGACGAACGCGGGGATGGAAACCCGCTAGTTCCACCAGCCCTCCCGGATACAAAGTTCCTAGGGTTAAAAATGGAGCCCCGCACGAAGCTACCCATCGGCTAAAGCGGTATCCGGAGGGCAAAGTTGGTACTGGGGCTGTATTTTTCCGGTCGAAAGTAAAAGCATTGAATACAATGCAAATTTGTAGAGATCTGGCACGGTTTTCAGCCGTGACTAAAATAACAAAAGTAAGCCCAAATAAGCTGCGTGGCTGGCAGTCGAGCAAGCAAACGAGATTGCTGTTTGTGAGCTCTTCACGCGGGAGTACCACGTGTACATTCCAGCTCGCGTAGTTGAGATCGACGGTGTGGTCAGCGAATCGAGTCTGACCGTCGCGGACCTGTTGGAGGCTGGAAAAAGCCATTTCTAGGATTCCAGCCTTGAACCAGTCAAGATACTCGAATGTAAGCAATTACATTCAGTGTCACTCGACAAGGGTGTAAAACGTACACCCCATCAGACTCTTTTCGCGTGACTTTCGCCAGGTCTGCTCTGCCAAGCTATGTGCTCGTGGACAAGATGCGTCTACCCGTGCGCTTGTTTGTAACGCGGGTAATGAGTTGCCTCAAGTGCAAACAGTACGGCCTTCCACTGTGGTAATAAAACACGTTGTGGCAAGTGCGGAGAGCAGCATGCGGATAACGCCTGTAATAAGGGTGCTGAAAGTGCCTCTATTGTGAGTAGACTCCGCATGAGCTGTCTGCATGTCTCGCATACAAACAGCGCCAAGAGAAGATCAAGCGGTCTCTGAAAGAGCGCTCACTTTCGCAGAAATGCTCAAAGAGGACGCTGCCACCAAACTGGTTTCCCCGAATCTTTTTGAGGTCTTGTCATTCGATGAGTCTGAATCTGACGATTGAGTTGGGGAAACTTCTTTTGTTGAAACCGGGAAATCTAGGAAGAGAAAAAACCTCTCTTCCCCTAGGCTTCTTAGAAAGAGACAGAGAAGGTCTCCATCTGGAGTGGCTGATACCAAAAAACAAAAAATGCTGTAGAAAATCCGAAGCAAACTTCTCCGGGATTGGGAAAATTGAATTCAAGTAAGGAGTTTCCGGCACTTCCAGGAACATCCAAAAACCCAAATGTTCCTCCTTTTTCGTCCAAGATTCACCCAGAATCTGGACTGCTGATGTTTTCAGATATTGTGGACTGGATTTTTGAAAATTTCAACATAACCGATCCTCTTAAAAGTCTTTTGCTGGCATTTCTACCAACATTTGAAACGTTTTTGAAGCAGTTGACTGCTAAATTCGCCGCAACGATCGTATCCTTCGATGGCTAATTCATCGGCTGAGATGAGGGATTCTATCTCTATTTTACAGTGGAATTGCAGAAGTATCATCCCCAAAATTGATTCATTCAAAGTTTTGATTAATAAGTATAAATGCGATGCATTTTCCCTTTGTGAAACTTGGCTCACTTCAAATGTAGATCTTAATGTCGTGTTCTCCTCCGACTTCCGATGGATCTTGCATCATGCAAACTACCGCTTCACTCTACAACGTTAGCCGAAAGAATGATCTTAACTTGTTGGTGCCTGCAAGGCGAACCGTTTTCCTTGCATACTCTCTCACCAAACATTAAACTCTCTCGCTCTGCAAGTTCGCACACGTACAGTCTTCCGTTTTAGCCATTCGCAACACGCCATACTCACACTAACACATGCTCTTTTAGACTATACAAACTCATGACACACACACACATGAATGCACACGAAGCAGGCCATCTCAATTATCTCTCGGATTTGCTCTCAACGAATCCAAATGAAGCATTCAGTCGGTTATTTTTCGACAAATGATTCAAAAGCATGTCTATGTCGGCTATTGAATTGAATGTCGAATCGAAATATGAGATCAAGACTAACATTTAAATTGGCCGCATTTCCAATGTTGTTATTAATTCAATGTTATCCCAATTACTTCCCTATCACTCTCTACACTTAACTTCCATGATTTTAATATAATTCGCCTTGACCGAGACACCCCTTACGGAGGAGTACCTTTAGAGATTAAGAAGTGATATTCTTTGTATCGTATTAACCTCCAGGTGTCGAAGCTGTCGCATGTCAAATGACAATACAAAGTAAAGAGCTTTGTATTGCCTCAATATATATTCCTCCCAGAGCACAGGTTGGGCAACGGCTTTGATTCAATGGAACATCTTTCCTCCCTACGCTTGATTTTGGGAGATTTTAACTCTCACAGCGTGGCTTGGGGTTCCACTTCTTATGATAATCGTTCCTCATTGATCTATAACCTCTGCGACGACATCGACATGACAATATTAAACAACGGGGACATGACACGCGTTCCAAAGCCTCCAGCGCGCCCTTTATCTTTAGATTTATCTTTATGTTCAACATCGCTACAGTTGGATTGCATATGGAAGGTAGTCCTTGATCCCCACGGTAGCGATCATTCGTCTATTCAAATTTCAATTGATAATGGTTCAACTCGCACGTGATCAGTTGATATTCCGTATGACCTCACACGGAATATCGATTGGAAGTTATACGAGGAAATGATTTCAGAAGCTGTCGAGTCGATTCAACATCACCCACCGCTTGAAGAATACAACCTCCTCGTGGGCTTGATTGTCGACGCCGCGTTGCAAGCTCAAACGAAGAAATATCCCGGCGGGACGATCAAAGAACGGCCTCCCACTCCGTGGTGGGACAAAGAGTGCTCCGATGTCTACACGAAAAAAATCCGACGCGTTTAAGGTCTTTTTTTGGGAGAAAGGCAAACCCGACGACTTAAAGCGGTATTCGGAGCTTGAGACCGAGTTTAAAAGCTTGGTCCGAGCAAAGAAACGCGGATATTGGCGTCGGCTCGTAAACGAAACGTCGAAGAAGACATCGATGAGCACTCTTTGGAACAAAGCCCTAAGAATGTGAAATCGTATAACGGTCAACGAAAGCGAGAAGTCTTCAAGTCGGTGGATATTTAATTTTGCCAGGAAAGTATGTCCGGACTCTGTTCCTGCGCAAAATCTTGCTCGCGATACGTCTCCGGGCCACGACGCGATAGAATCACCTTTTACGATGGCAGAATTTTCAGTTACCCTCCTGTCCTGTAACAATAACGTACCTGGGTTAGATAGAATCAAATTCAACTTGTTGAAGAATCCACCCGGCCGAGAGGCGCTTATTGAATTTATTCAATAAGTGCCTGGAGCACAATATTGTACCACAGGATTGGAGGCAAGTGAAGGTGATCGCCATCCAAAAACCGGGAAAACCAGCTTCTGATCACAACTCTTATAGGCCGATTGCAATGCTATCCTGTATCCGGAGATTGATGGGAAAAATGATATTCCGTCGTTTAGACCATTGAGTCGAATCAAATGGTCTACTATCAGATACTCAATTTGGCATCCGCCGTGCCAAAGGAATGAATGATTGTCTTGCGTTGCTTTCAACAGATATTCAGCTAGCATATGCTCGCAAAGAACAAACGGCATCTGTGTTCTTGGACATTAAGTGGGTTTTTGACTCCGTTTCTATTGACATTCTTTCGGGCAAACTTCACCGACAAGGATTTTCACCAATTTTAAACAATTTTTTGCACAATTTGTTGTCCGAAAAGCACATGCATTTTACGCATGGCGATTTGGCAGCTTTTCGCATTTGCTACATGGGTCTTCCCCAGGGCTCATGCTTAAGCCCTCTTCTTTACCATTTTTATGTGAATAACATTGACGCATATCTGACAAATTCATGCACGATAAGACAACTTGCAGACGACAGCGTGGTCTCTGTTACAGGAGCCAAAGCTGCTAATTTGCAAGGACCATTGCAAGGTACCTTCGACAATTTGTCTGCTTGGGCTTTACAACTAGGTATCGAATTCTCTCCGGAGAAGACTGAGATAGTAGTTTTTTTTCTAGGCAGCGCTAGCCTGCTCAGCTCCACTTACAGTTAATGGGTAAAATTTGATGAAAAAATGTCAACAGAGTAAATTTTCTCCGGACAATTACTGGATCATGGTGGAGCGCCCACCCAGGAGATCTCATAAGGCTTTACCAAACAACGATATTGTCGGTGCTTGAGTATGGGTGTTTCTGCTTCCGCTCCGCTGCAAATACCCATTAAATCAAGCTGGAAGATTGTAGTATCGTTGTTTGCGTATTGCCTTAGGTTGCATGCAGTCGACCCATACGATGAGTTTGGAAGTTTTGGCGGGCGTTCTCCCATTCTCATCAAATGTGAGGTTTTAAACCCCTTTGTAATTGAAAATTTCGATAGGCTAGTTGAACTTAATTCTCAAACCCGTTTCAAGACTGTGTTTTCAAATCACCTGTTTTCAAAGTGTAAATCCTTCCTCATACACCTCCAATCGTGTCAACTTGTTAGATACTTCTGTTCCAACTGTGTTTTTCGATACATCCATGATGAAAGAAACTCGTGGAATCCCGGATCACACACGTGGGCAGCAGATCCCTAAAATATTTTTTACCAACATGAAAACATCAACTGCGACAATGCGTTTTATACTGACGGATCACTTCTCAATGGGTCCACTGGCTTCGGTATCTTCAACAATAATTTTACCGTCCCCTACAATCTCGATAATCCTGCTTCTGTTTACGCGCAGAATTGACTGCAATTCAGTATTCCTTAGGGATTATTGAAAAAATGCCTACGGATCATTACTTCATCTTTACGGACAGTCTCAGTTCTATTCAGGCTCTCCGATCGATGAAGGATGTAAGGCACTCTCCGTATTTCCTGGGGAAAATACGGGAACATCTGAGTGCTTTATCCGAAAAATCTTTTCAGATTACCTTAGTATGAGTGCCTTCTCCTTGTTCCATTACGGGCAATGAGAAATTGGGCACTTTGGCTAAGGTGGGCGCAACAAACGGTGATATTTAGACCAATTGCCTACAATGAATTTTTGAAATTTTCACGCCAGAGTACACTCATTAACTGGCAGGCCTCGTGGGACATGGGAGAACTGAGGAGGTGGCTAAACAGCATCATCCCAAAGGTTTCCACCAAACCTTGGTTTCGGGGGTTGGATGTAAGACGAGATTCCATTCGCGTGATGTCTCGGATTATGTCCAACCACTACGGGTTCGATGCACATCTCCTGCGTATTGGGCTGGCGAGCAGTAATCATTGCGATGTGTCCAAGTTCATGCCGAGACATTGTAAAGTCAATGGTTTCACTGTGCTGATTGTTAGTGGCCATCATACGATTTAAAGCTCCAAATTTTGCATAATTTGTGCGGTAATGATTGGTGGCAAACGTGTTTCGATTTCGAAATTTAGCATAGATAAAAGTGTAGCTGAACCAATGCGCTGCGAAACGATGTCGTTCACAACTGACACTCGACGCTCTTTCAATGATTGTATGTTTATGATCATGCAACATGCTTCTTATGATGGAAGAGGAAATGAAATCCAACCTACGAAGAGCATACAACAGAAATTGCTTCTGTACTGATTCTATTCTTTCTTCGTGTGTGATTGTATAGGGTGACCATACAATGCTGCAGTATTCCAGTGTTGATATTACATAGGCTATATATGTTTTGATGGTATTACTTACTTACGGCGACAGACCGATTATCGATCCAATGCCGAATCCAGAATACGTCGCCATATCACTCGGTTTTGGGCTGCTATCCTCCAATCTCCCCTAACACCTATTTCGCGGGCATCCTCGTCGACAGCACACATCCAACGAGTGCGGGGCCTACCTCGGAGTCGACGGCCTCTATCGGGATTTCTGCTAACTATAGTCCTCGCTGGTCATTCTTCCGGCATTCTAGCTACATGCCCAGCCTACTGCAACCTGCCGTGTTTTATCCGCTTAACTATATCTGCCGATTTGTACACCTGATACACTTCATGGTTTATGCGTCTGCGCTAAACGCTGATTGAGCGCAAAATCCTACGCTCGAAAAAACAACAACAGCTCGTCGATCGGCCATGCTTCATGGTCGTAGAGGGCCGCGGAAAGAATTAGTGTTATTTAGTTCAGTACGGGTTTGCAGACTATGGGACCTCAGCTGGTTACGCAACCCGTAGACCCTGTTTGCAGCTACTATTCGCTTTTTTATCTCACGGCTAACCTCGTTGTCACATGTCACTAATGTACCCAGGTAAATAAATTCGTCGACTACTTCAAAAGTTTCCCCATCTAATATGGTATACGTGCTTTATTAACCCTGGCATGTTATTACCTTTGTGGATTATTGTGTTGTAATGGTCAATAAGGTTAGTTTGGAGTCTAAGTCAACTCCCAAGTCCCTAACTTTTTCACAATTTGTTTGATTTCCTAATGATATTGTAATTTTTGATGTTGTTCTTTTTCGACAGAATGATATTAGGTTGCATATTTTTACATTTCACTCTCTCTAGTAAGCTTTTTTACACCATGCGAAGACAATGTATATTTCATTCTGGAATGCATTGATGTCTTCTTTATTTCTTATTTCCAATAAGAGCATCATATCGTCGGCATAAATTAACACTTTCAGTTTTTTTGCGAAAACCTAAATTGATCCACCTAGCGGTCAGATCCAGCCTTTCTCATTCAAACTTTTATTTGTAAAAATAGATTTACATGATCGCTTCAATCCAATAAATGTATGTCACTCTTTAGGTTCTAAAATATTGATGTTGTAATCTATACATATAAAAAGGTAGTCCGGTCTGTCTGTCTGTTTGGTCCATATAGGCTCGAAAACTACCGAACCGATCGACGTGAAAATTTGTATGTAGGGGTTTTTGGTCCCGATAAAGGTTCCTATGATAGTTGAGACCCCTCCCTCTTCTGGAAAGGATGGGTCCAATACAAATGAAACATACATTTCTGCACAACTCAAGAACAAACCAAGCAAATGAAACCGAATTTGGCATGTGGATGTTTTAAAGGGTATTAAATATGTCCATGGTTCGACGCCCCTCCCTCTTATGGAAGCACATGTTTCTGCACAAATTTCTGCACATCTCGCGAACAAATCAACTAAATGGAACCATATTTGGCAGGTGAATGTTTTTAGTGGTAACAAATATGTTCCATAATCGACCTCAGGCAACATTTTGGATATTGTTTTTGGCACATTTTGCATGTGTAGGATAAGTACAACGATACACCGTGCCCCAGTGCTGAGTCGAGAAAATTTCCACCTCAAAAAGATCCTTGACATCGCTAACCACAGAGCCACGGGGACCACAAGAAAGATACACAGGAGCTGAATTCGACCACAGATACCATTTTGAATTCTAATATGGCGACTTCCGGCTACGGAAAACCAGCGGCAAACGACCAAATACCACCCAATATGGGTATTTTCGGAGTCGTAATGATGCACTGGAGCCACAAATCGACTTCAGACACCATTATGAATTGTAGGATGGCAACTTGTGGTTTCTGGAAAACAGCCAAAAATGGCCGATTTCCGTCTAACATGAGTATCTCCGGATCTAGAATGATACACAGCAGCTGAAAGCGAAAATGATCAAATTACACCAAATATGGGTGTTTTTTTCAACCAGAATGACGCTCAGAGGCCAGAAATTATATTAAATACCATTTTGAAATCCAAGATGGCGACTTCCGGTTTTAAAAAACAGCCTAAAATAAACAAATACCATCCAATATGAGTATCTCTGGAACCAGAATGATGCAATGAGATAACAATTGACCTCAGGCACCATTTGGAATCGCTAAATGGTAACTTCTAGGAAACAGTCGAAAATGACCAAATAATACTCAACATGGATATTTCCGTAATCGAGATGATGCATAGAAACCAAACATTGACCCTTGACACCATTTTGAATTTAAAGACGACCACTGTTAGTTTCTGGAAACAACCAAAATAACTAAATACCTCCCAATATGGGTATTTCCGGTGTTAGATTGATGCCAGAAAATTTGCTGAAAATGACCGAATACCACCCAATATGAATATATTCAGAATTAGGGCGATGTACAGAAGCCAAAAGTCGAGGATGTAGTCATTTCGATAAAACCAATAAAACCGATAAACCAAACGATTTGTCTTTTGACTTTGAACATATCCTATGGCCGATTCGTCGTGCATTTGCAGACTTTGAACACATCGCAAGGAATCAATGACTTTGGAACGTTCAAATAGTACAAAACCACATTCAAATTATGTTGAGGCCACATAAATATATCAATCAAAGCAGGTATAGTTTTAAATAGTCTTTGAAATTCTTTTCTTTCCATAACTTTTGAGCCACATATCAAATTGTTATGAAGTTTGTTATTTGTAAGTTTGAGAGATGACTCGTTCGTATGACACTAGTTATGTTCAAATAAGTCATGTGAAATAATAGACTTTCATTGTTTTATTAACAATTTAATACATAACGGTGGCTTAAGTTCAATTATAATCAAATGAAATGGGAACGTATAGGGCAGCCAAACTTTGAAACCACGTGTTCAATCATAATTCATCAGTTAACCTTTAAATAGCCCGCTCATCTTATTATAATATTGATCAAATCGGTTGTGTAGTCTTTGAGATAATGAAGTTTCATGATTTTCACATTTTGGTACTTTACAGGCGAAGTTACAGTCCGATTACAGTAAAATTCAATAGGGTGTTACGAGGCAGCTAGACTTATGAATTGACACTAATTTTGTGGAAATCGGGTCAGCCATCTCTGAGAAAAGTGAGTGAGTTCAAGTAGTCTTTGGAATATGCTACTTTTCATAGCTGGATTTCACATTTTTAAACATAACAGGCAAAGTAATAGTCCGATTGCAAAACAAATCAATAAGATCTTATGGGGCTACTAGACCTTCCATTTGACACTGATTTTATGAAAATCGGTCCAGCCATCTCTGAGAAACATGAGTGAGATTAAGTAGTCTTCAAAACACGTTTCTTGTCGTAACATTTGAACCACGAGTTCAATCTATATGAACTTCAAAAGTTAAGAGTTTTTTAGGTAGCCCGTTCATTTGAAATCAATTTTGTTCAAATCGGTTGTGTAGTTTTCGAGATAATGATGTTTCATGATTTTTACATTTTGAAACATAACTTCTAAACTAAAAATTCGATTACAATGAAATTGAACAGGGTCTTATGGGACAATGAGACCTTTCATTTGCAATTAATTTTATGAAAATCGGTCCAGCCATCTCTGAGAAAAGTGAGTGAGAATAAAAATCTGCACATACACACACACACACACACACACATACAGAAAATGCTCAGCTCGTCGAGCTGAGTCGAGTGATATATGCCATTCGTCCCTTTGGAGCACTTTTATACTTTCGGTTTTGCAAGTGATTGCTATACCTTTCTAGGAGAAAGGCAAAAAGGAAGTCTAGACTTTGTATTGGTTTCTAGCGTATGTCAATAACTTCTAATAGTCAAATTGAAGTTTAGAAGTCAAGTTGAGAAATCTGAAGCGACACCGTTCGAAAATGCTCAAACTATACTGTCGACAGAAAAACCAATTTTCAAAATATCAATTTGAAGAAGCGAGCCATGTATACCGCTGCTACAATCGACTGCTCTACAGGCGACATATAAATCGAACAGAAAACAATTTACGCAGGAATCCGAAACAAACAGTATACAAAAAAAAGGATAAAACGGATATTACCAATTATCGTGGGATAACTTCACTGTCTGCTGGATCGAAATGCTTTGAGGTTAGTCTTAACAAGGCGATTCTTGAAGCATGTAAATGCTATATCACGCCATCTCAACATGGATTCTTCCACAAGCGTTCTGTTGAATCAAACCTGTGTGAGTTTACCTCCTTCTGCATAAGCAATATGGACAGTGGTGCGCAAATTGACACTATATATACGGACATTAAAGCTGCTTTTGACACGGTAGACCATGAAATATTGGATGCCAAATCTCAACGTCTTGGCTTCTCAGGTAGGCTATGTGACTGGTTAAAATCCTACTTGACAAACCGAAAGCTATACGTAAAGATAGGATCGGCTGAATCGGCAACTTTCAGTCCGCAGTGTGGTGTTCCTCAAGGTAGTAATATGGGACCAGTTTTATTCGTTCTTTTTTTCAACGATGTCTCTCTGGCTCTACCGAGCGGATGTGTGCTGATCTATGCGGATGATTTGAAAATTTACCTCGTCGTTCGCAAGTTCGACGACTGTTACCATCTACAAGACATGCCCAACAGCTTTAACAAATGGTGTCAACTAAACCATCTTGTGGTTAGCATAACGAAATGCTGTGTAATATCATATCGGCGTTTAAAAAATCCTGTTATGTTCAATTACTCCATCGACGGAATTATTTTGAATCGAGTCGAGCAAATCAAGGACTTAGGTGTTCTGTTGGATTATCAACTTACCTTCAAAATGCACTATTCCTCAATAGTAGAGAAAGCCAACCGCCAACTCGGTTTCATTTCCAAAGTTGCTGCTGACTTCACCGATCCACTATGCCTACACGCATTGTACTGCTCTTTGGTTCGGTCCATTCTTGAATTCGTTTCTAGTGTATGGTCGCCCTATGAGAAGGTGTGGATTGCCAGAATTGAGTCAGTGCAGCATAAGTTTGTCCGATACGCGTTACGAAATCTTTCCTGGAGGCGCCCTCACGACTTGCCTTCCTATGAAGATCGATGTGCATTATTTGGCATCGAAACATTAGCCAATCGTCGGAATGCCAACCAAGCAGTTTTTGGAGCTAAAATTTTACAATCTGAGGGCATCTTAAGCGGTGATCTATTTTTGAAACAACTTTATACTAGATTTACACCTGCGAAATCTGAATAGAACCAGCTAATATAGGACAACTTTTCGTTCTCCGCACCGGTGTTGTATATCTTGTTGTTGTAAACCGCTGACATCTGTCACACTGTCAACAATTTAATACCCCCTGCTATCAGTTTATGAGACTTGTTATAATAAAAAGCATTTAATATTTAACAAACGCAAATTCGATAAGTTTTACGCACATTTAACGATTACTTTGGCAAGACACTTTAAATCCACAAGACTTTATGGATTTGACGGTTTGACCCTAGCGTCAGTGTCATTTTTCAGGATGGATTGGTATGATCTAAAAATTTCTGCTTCAAATAGGGCTTCGGAGGATAGCGAAAAATGTTTGATCGCATAGATGTTCATCTTCCGTTTTCGTGTCATCAATCTTTCAGAATCTTGCAGTTCTTTAAACTTGGGTTCGGTGTTAAGGATATTGAAACAAGCCTGTATTTTGAACGTTTTCTAGTCCCACTATAATTAGGGCGATTAACGAAGAGCCAACATATTTTGCTTCCTAGTGGCTGATGTTTGCAAACCAAGTAGTTGAACCTACGGTTATGGTCTTCCAGAATTCTCCCTTTTGCTAGTCGGTTTTCTTAAAGCCAAGAACGACAAACATGTTCATTTTCTTCTTCAGAAAAACCTAAGGGAAGACAACTGGGTATAGATTTATAGATTAGTAAATAGTGTAGTGTAAGCTTATTTCTACTTTTGAATCCGTTCTGGATTAAGTTTGGAACATACCTGTTGAGGCATATTGCTTGTGCGGAGAGTACAATTCAGATGGGTCAATGAATGAATCATAATCATTGATTGTGTGTAACCCTCAGGCGGTAAAACTATCGCCTGCAGAAGGAAAGGTACATTATGCTGACAAAAAAATGCATTTAAAACATTCAAGTATTTTCCGAGTGAATGGCATCACTTACGAAAAATACAACAGGGATCATAGAGGTGAGTGAGTAAGAAGAGTAAGAAGCCAGATGTCTCCCCTTAGAGAAAAACTACAAAAATGAATTGTGAATAATCATGAAAAATCTTTGTTTTATTTATCCCCCAACTCAGGCAAAATGCTTATATGTAAATAGCTAAAAATGAGTTATTCAATTAAAATATGACATTTTACCCACCAATTGGTAGCGTACAAAGGGTTTTAGAACGATCTATTTCTTGTTCCGAAAAGTGACACAAATAGATCAAAACGTATACCAGTCTCAATTTTTTTCAAATTATATCTGGTATAAAACAAAATTTACACCACCGGTGCAGCAATGGATTTGAGTTTTTTCCAAAAAAAAAGAACAAAACAACGATTTGGACCACCGCTGAAGATGCCCTGAGATCGACAGTCCCGTGTTGCTTAGTCAACTTCAAATCTACGCACTTCAACGCATTCTAAGGTCCACTGTATACGCTTTCGTTAAGTTTATGGTGAACTGCGCTTCGATTTTCTCAATCTAGTTTACATTTCGTAAAGTGACAAAGCTATTCTTTTGTGATTTTTACCTGCGTATAGTAAAGTGTACCTGTTAAATTACCCGAACGTTGTGAAATATCATTGAATCACTAGTTTGCTGCCGCCAACGAGCAATTTAATTGTGTGGATTCTCTAGCCAAGTTGTACAGGCTACCTTGTTTTGTTTTGATAGTAAAACACATCTTTCGTCGAATTTTGCCGCTCTTTGCGCTACGAAGTGAATCAAAACAGAATGGAGAAGAAACTGTGTGGAGAATGCAAACAAGCTGTCAATGATATCGAACCAATCCGATGTGGCTTCTGTGAAAACTGTTACCACATAAACCAACAATGCTGTGGTTTTAACAGTAGAGTGTGCAAGGATCTTTTCGCACTTGGCAAAATTATGTTCATTTGCCCGGAATGCAGAGAACTGCTGAACGGTCGTTCTATTAGCTCATATATAGCAGATATGCAACTACCACAGTTAGAGCAACCCGCACAAACTACGCAACTCACTGAACTGCCGGCTCAGGTTCAAAAACTCTTCGAGGTTGTTGACGGTTTAAGCAAAAAAATCGACAATTTCTCTCAAATATCGATGAATGGAAATTCTGCTCTCGGCACCCCATCTACCTCGTTTGCCACTCCTGTATGGCCCAACAAAAACATAAAGCGTCGCCGAACAGAGCGGGCACCCATCCCGGTTCAACCTGATCGTGGTGAAAACAATATCGATTTAAGCGATCTTTCAGTGCCATCCATCGCTTCAATCGCAGTACAGAAACGCTTTTGGCTATATCTGTCAGGTTTGAATCCACAACTTATCGATAATGATATTCAAAAAATCATCTCACGCTGCTTGAATACAACTGAACCTGCTGCTGTTGTTCGGCTCGTTAGGAAAGGAACGGATACATCCAACTACTCGTATGTGTCCTATAAAATCGGCCTGGATCCGGACCTGAAGAGCGTCGCTTTGAATCCTGCCTCGTGGCCTACTGGACTGCTGTTTCGTGAGTTAGTCGACATACCAAAAAACTAATATGCGATGCCGACTACACTGCAAGCAACGAGCATGAGCCTGTAGGTAACGAATTTTTGCGATCTACTGTGGACGGTAGGAACCTTCGGGTTTCCACCAAAGGCGAGTATCTTGATGATTTTTCCCAACAACCTGTACCGTGTAGTAACGTTTTTCAGCACACTGCCCAACATACGAATGCTGTTTGGTTGTTCTACCAGAACGTTCGCGGTCTACGCACAAAAATCGACGAGTTTTACCTGGCAACTAACGACTGCAATTTCGACGTGATCGTGTTGACTGAAACTGGACTGGACAGCCGCATCAACTCCCAGCAACTGTTTGGCGACACGTTTAATGTTTTCCGGTGCGATAGAAGCTCTATTAACAGTGATAAACGTTCTTTTGGTGGAGTTTTGGTCGCCGTTAATAAACGATACCCGAGCGCCCTGTTATATACTTTACATGGCAACCATCTGGAACAGATATGCGTGAGCACCACTATTGGTGGCTCGAAAATATTGCTTTGTGCAGTGTACATCCCGCCAGACAAAAGCAACGATCCAGCCATAATTGACGCACATATTGCCTCGGTCACCGAGCTGTGCAACAAGAGATCAGCTGGTGATAACGTTCTAATCTGTGGTGATTTTAATCAGCCTCGCATCGTTTGGACACAGGAGAGTGAAACGCACACCAATTCTTCTCAATTGTCTGCTGTTAGTGCTGCGTTGATTGATGGCATGGACTTTTTAAATCTGCGTCAAGTGAACCAGCAATTAAACCATCTCGACCGCATGCTCGACCTTATTTTTTGTTCTTCCGAGCAAACTTGTGTCGTCGATGTTTGTGTTGCCCCACTTGTTCCCGTTGACCTGCATCATCCTCCGCTAGTTATATCGTTGCCAATTATATCCAAAATGACGACACCGGAATCGTCAGCGGACAGCACTAGAGCTTTGAATTACCGCAAAATTGACTTCACGGCTCTTACAGAGTACTTACAAAGTTTCGACTGGGAGAATCTTTACGGAGTAAATGATGTTGACGATCTAGCTAACTCGTTTAGTGAAACGTTATGCCAGTGGCTGAGGCAAAATTTACCGACAGTTAATAAGCCTGCTTCCCCTCCATGGGCTACTTCGCGGCTACGTGCACTGAAGCGCATACGTAATGCTTGGCAGCGTAAATACCGAAACATTAAAACAAACGAGACAAAAAGTAATTTTAAACGAGCAAGTACAGATTTTCGTCGATTGAACGCCAGCTTATACAAAACCTATGTAATGCGGGTACAAACTGATCTCCGTCGAAACCCTAAACAGTTCTGGAACTTCGTAAATTCGAAGCGAAAGTGTTCGGTAATTCCTTCTGATGTTTACCTCGATGGAACAGAAGCAACATGTTCCCTGGATTCAAGTGAGTTGTTTGCTAAATTTTTCGCTTCTGTTTTCGCCGACAGCACTGCTTCCGAATCGGATGCTGAGATTGCTTCGGCAGATGTACCGCTAAACTTAGTTGATCTAAGTACATTTGAAATTACTGCGGACATGATACTGGAAGCTGCGAAAAGGCTTAAAACTTCTTTTTCCGTTGGGCCCGATGGAATCCCAGCAGTAGTTTATACCCGTTGTGCAACCGTTTTAGCTGAACCCTTATCTCGCATTTTCAACCGATCATTTGAGCAAGGAAAATTCCCGCAGATTTGGAAGCAGTCGCACATGTTTCCTGTATTTAAAAGTGGAGATCGGCGTAACATCAGGAATTATCGGGGCATTACCAGTCTTTCTGCCTCGTCTAAATTGTTTGAAATTGTAGTTAGCTCGAGAATCTTATCTTGTACGAAAAACTACATTTCTAGCGACCAACACGGGTTCATGCCGGGACGTTCTGTTACCACAAATCTTTTGGACTTCACTACGACTTGCATATCGCACATGGAGCAAAAGGCCCAGATTGACGTCATATACACTGATTTAAAGGCAGCTTTTGACCGAATTGATCACCGCATACTTTTACGAAAGCTTTTGAGACTTGGTGCGTCGCAACAATTTGTTGGTTGGCTAAGATCCTACTTATGTGGTCGGACACTACGCGTGATGTTGAGCTCCTGTTTATCCTCCACGTTCTCCAATACATCTGGAATACCACAAGGTAGTAATATGGGGCCGCTCCTTTTCTTACTTTATTTTAACGATAAGACATTGCTATTAAGTGCTGGATGTAAGCTGGTGTATGCTGATGATCTGAAGCTGTATTTGGCTGTGCGAACCATTGATGATTGTCATGAGTTACAAAGACTGTTGGATATTTTTATAAGTTGGTGCCGCAGAAACTGGCTCATAGTTAGTATTGCGAAATGTCAGATCATGACATTCCATCGTATTGCGAATCCTGTCCTGTTCGACTATGAGATTGATGGTCATGTGATCGAAAGAGTGGATCAAGTAAACGACCTTGGTGTTTTGCTCGATGCCAAGCTCAACTTTAATCTGAACCGCTCATTTATCATTTCTAAGGCAACTCGACAACTCGGCTTCATTGGTAAAATAGGACGTGATTTTAATGATCCATACTGTTTGAAGGCGTTATACTGTTCACTCGTGAGACCAATATTAGAAAATGCGTGTTTGATTTGGTCTCCTCATCAGCTTAGTTGGACTCTGAGGATTGAACGAGTACAAAAAAGAGTTATCCGCTTAGCATTGAGAAATCTTCCCTGGCGTGATCCCGCTAACCTACCACCGTATTCCGAGCGGTGTCGCCTTATTGGCCTTGACACGCTTGAACGACGCAGGAGAATCCAGCAAGCCGGATTTGTGACCAAGTTATTGAATGGCGAAATTGACTCACCGAGAACCCTATCTTTGCTGAATTTTCGCGCTCCGCAACGCTCACTAAGGTCTGCTGGATTGCTACAACCCAGAGTGCATCGCACAATGTTCGGTTACAATGAACCTGTCACTGCATGTGTTCGAGCATTCACTTCAGTTGAAGAGATCTTCGAATTCGGTGAACCGTCGAACAAATTCCTACGAAAAGTGACTATGTCTAATATTTTTTAATTGACCATATAGAATAATATTAGGACCAATGTTTTATATGCTGACTCGGGGCAACCCAATGTATTTTGTTGAATTTAATGTTAGTTCGTAATGTTTGTAGTTTTATTATTGACAAATTGTAAATGCGTAATATTGTAAATGTTTAAAATTGTAAATGTATTCTTAAGAAAAGATGATGGGGTTTTTATGCCTCCATGAGGATGGCCTCAAAAGGCTTTTCCCCATCCACTAACTTTCATGGAGACCAATATGGTCAGATGAAAATAGATAATAAATAAATAAATAAATATGGACTGTATATGGCGACAACAACCCTATGATTAGTATAAGCCGACGATTCCAAGATGTTTACCACTTGTTTGATTTTAACGTATCAACAAGAACCTTCCATCGGCGTATTCGTGGCAGAATGTGATATTTTATGTGTTTTACATTAGATCGTTAAGACCATGTGTAGTCAGATGATTTTATACAAATAAACATCAAACATAAACATAAACATCAATCGATTATGATAAACATCAATCGATTAATGAACGCGGACAACATTTCTCTACATGCTTTCTGTCACTGCACTAATGAGCAAAACTCTTGCATTTTCCAATAAATGTCGGTAGACTCCCATCAGCTGGTATTTTGTTGTTGTTTTTGCCGCAGTCACAAAAAGTCGGTTGTCGAAAATAAGGCTGGAATCCGTTGAAATATCGTCTTATTCAACAATGTATTCATTGAATTTCGAAACAACCGCTCTAAATCTCGTATTTCTACCGTTTTCATATACGCTGCTAAACATTGACCCATAATGCTGATCACGAAATTCATTTCTCCAAAGTACCAGTACTAACGACCATCCAATGTTTGCCTTTTAATATACTTTGTATTGATTTCTAACGAATGTCAATAACTTTTAATAGTTTAGATAACGTGAACAACATTTCTCTCTCAAAAGTTGTTACCCTGAATCATGGATATGTTAGCCATGTATCGATATTTTGAGTAATGTAGGAACTGGTACTAATATTGGTGTAATTTTTTTTTTTGCTTTAAGATCAATATTAACCCTGTAGAACAGTGTAACATTCTTCTTCTTGGCTTGATAGGCGTTCCCTCAACGTAGTGCTCATCCAGCATTTTCGCGGCCTTGAATTATGCTTATGCTGTAAGGCAGCCGAATGATTTCCTAACCAAAGAAGAAAGTTGACTGTATCGGTAATCGAACTCTTGCCTTCCAGCTTGGAGTGTTGTGCTCTTACCGACGGAGTTATAATATCCCTATTGCTAAAACATATAAATTTTATGAAAGCATAAAAAATCAAAACCTTTGAAAAAAAAACTTTCAAAAGATTCAAATACGCAACTTTCTTACTCATTGCCATACACAATCAAAATATAGATGAAGACAACCTATGAATGTTTTTATTTTAAATATTTGTCGTCAAGATTTCATGATTAATGACAGTATTTCGGAACTGAGAAACCCAAAATAATATAACATATACTTATTTTTTTGTTATTACCCCTTTCGATTTGTTTAGAAAGCAATAAGGAATTTTTCAAAGCTATATATTCATTCTTGTGTAATTATCGTAACATTCAACCTGGGCTGCCCTTCAGTAAAAACTGAATGGCCGATAAGACTTGTGAGAGCGGAAGTTCGCAAACTGGAACGAAAATGCATTACTCATTCTTCAGTTACAACCGCTCTGTTGAAGCTTACAGTTTACCACCTAATAGTTCTGCATTCAATTTAGATTAATGTGAAAAATTTTGAAAATCGTTCAACGAGTTTCTTCACAATTTCCAAATGATTTTACAAGTAATGTAACCTGGATTAATAACATACTAATTCATAACCTTTTCGCAGTATTCAGTAAATAACGATTTAAACTTTCGAAGGTGTCATTTGATGAATCGCACTTAGTATTGTTAGTATTTTTCAGCACTGCTACGTGCTATTGTAAATAAGTAAAATATTTTTTATTTCACATTCCAGAACACTGCATTCTTCTCAACAAGGAACAACAATGGAATCCAATAACGAGCGATTGGATATTATCAATGAACAGCATCGTCCCGTACATCATAGAGGATGCAACTGCTGCTACCTATACTTAGGACTAGAACCAACTATTCCGGGCAATACACCTCTTCGTTCACCATTGTACGATGCACGACGAAGTATTGATCTGACTAATATAGTTAATAGTAATTACGGTGGCAATAGTATGACGCCCTGTTTATCTAACAAAAGTGAGAATTCAAATGCCCCATGCTTGTTTCGGAAAACTAATTTAGTATCCAGGGTTAATAATAATGAAACACGGAAAGCATCTAAAAATACTGTGGAACGCAATAAGACGCAGCATGTAACTGAACTTCGTTCCGCTTCAACGCGGATGGCAAATTGCACAGAGCATATTTCAGAAAACTCATCGCTCAAAAAGAAAAATGCGTATCGTAAAATTGGACGAGTCAGCCCATTTGTAGTGCCCCGAGAAGAAGACGAAGAGTTATGCGAAAAGAAAAATAATGCATTGGAAAATGATTTATTGGCTGATCGCGAACAGCAGGCGTATTTAGTACTGCACATGAACAACCAACTGCGAAGGCCATTTCGGCGTAAAATATGTACACCATTCAACAACAGGGTTACTATGCCTCCGGAGCACACTAAGGTTTGTTGTTTTATATGTTAGACCGGAAAATACATAAGTGAATCAATGTTATTGGCTGTTAAAAATAATATTGTGGGCATGTATGTATACATATTTGAATGCATATTTTCGAATTTGTAGTATGTATTCAGTTATGGTCATTACTGCCGCTCATATTTAAAAAAAAACTTTTGGAATTTAATTATTGTTAATTTTCAAACTTTCAACATTTGTAGACTTAAGAGAACATTTTGTTTTTATTCTTGAATTCCATGAGCATTGCTTTTGTATTTCAATACTATGTTAGTTGGCCCGTAGTGGCATTTTGGACTATTGGACGTACTACAAATGCTGGTATTTAATCTCAAATGATGAATCTTTTTTAAAAAATCTAGTTTGGGATCATGATTAAACTATGACAACATTGACAATTTGATGCAGATGGCCAGGGATAGTTTCAAACTCAACTGTTTAATTTGACTACCCTTTCAGTATATCACGGAAATACTTGGATAGATCGTTTGCTTGAAAACGAATCCACATCCTGCTTCTAATATGGAGACACTGCGCAGAGCAAAACTTTTTTTCATTATATAACCATGTTCAAAAAATTGTTTCCTAATGAGCAAAATCATTTCAAATCGCCTGGAAATACGCGAAAATTTAATCGACCATTTTTGATTTGAATGAAACTTTGTACACGTATATGGCTTAGCAAACTGAGCATTTTTCACAGGTGGAGAGATTTTTTACACCCATGAGTTACATTCTAAAAGGGTGTATGCCTTTTGGCATAGGTTTTATTCGAAGCATTGTAGCCCAGAAACCGTTGGTTAAATAGAAAAACTGTCTGAGAATGAGTTGTAGCGAATCGAAAATGCATCATAAAAAAATATACACTGTACAAAAAAAAATTTTTTGACCAAAAAAAATTAAAAATAAATATTAAATTTCAATTACAAAAAAAAATTGAATTTTTTTTTTATTTTTTTTTTAAAGAAACTTGACGTTAATACGCAACTCTTAAAAAAAGTCCAGGATGAAGAAATGAAAAATATTTTTTTTATGGTAGATTAATTTTTTTATGAAAATTCAAATTCAACATATTTCAAAATATTTGTATTCTGATGATTTTAAAAGATGCAGAGCGTTATTTTGAATCAAAAAGCTTTTGGCAAAATTTCTAATTTAAGCTTGAAAAATTATAATTATTTAGGAAAATACACGTTTTTCTTAATTTGTCCATGGTTCTCCAGTAAAAACCATCCGTTCATTGGAATGCTTGATTAAAAATATACAATTCATTCTTTGACAACAAAACGATTGGGCGAACGGTTCTCAAGAAAAGAGTTAGGGAACATTCATAAATGACGTAGCATTCGAGGGGGGAGGAGAAGGTTTGCAGTTTTGTGACGAAATGTGACAAGGGGGAGGGTAGGGGGTCAAGTCAAGCTACGTAGCTAATATGAAACTTAGGAAAAAAGGTTATTTTTATTACTTTTTTGTTTTTTCTTGTTCATTTTATGTTTTAGGTAATAAAAACAGGCAAAAAAATATCATGAGGTGGAGGGGGGGGGGGTGCTATAAAGCTACGTAATTATCTAGAGGGGGTCTTGACTCTGTGACGAAATGCTACGATGGGGGAGGGGGGAGTCGAAAAAACCTAAAAAAAAGCTACGTCATTTATGGATGTTCCCTTAAATGTTCTAAGTGATATAAATATATATAAGAATCAAATATTTATTTTCGACTTTTATTATCTCAGGAACGTATTTTTTTATGACATAGATACTTTACAGAACTAGTTTCACCTTATATTTTATATACATCATAAGTAAATGATTCGTAATCTTTTGAAAACAGCTTCGTTTGTATCTTATTTTCTGAAATCGGAACAAAAGAGTAATACTTTTGTGTGGCAGCTATTATTATAGATTTTTTGAAAATATTGCTCCATTCTGTTACTCCTTGTTCATATTTTTCATATGATTCCCAACTAAATGACATTTTTGATAAATTTTTATTACTTCTTCTGATTAGACCAATCATACAATTCTTTTGCGCTTGTAATGGGATGTTCATGTTCTTAGGCTAAACTTGCATTTCCTGCCATTCGTTTTAATATGCAACCAGTTGCATCGCATGGGCCTTCACCATGAGAAGTCGCAAAAAAATGCCACTCTGCATGGACGTTATATTTTGTTTTGAACTTGCAAAGTTTTTTTCTATTTTTATATTGTGAGGCAGCTCCATCAGACATTAATATCGCTTTCTTCAACTCTATTGTTGTTTTCAAAAAACTCATTAATTTGGCAATGAACACCTGAACCGCAACAGTATCATAATGGAGTACTTCCGATATTGGTGCTTATTACGGGAGTCACTTCACGGTGAAATCAGAGTGAAGTGAACAAAATCCTATTACGGGACTCACGTAAGTGAGAAAATCGTCGCAAAGTGACATCTGCCGTGGAATCTGGGTTATTATGAGTGTCATATCAGTGAAGGGAGAACGGAAAAAGCGACGTTTCGCGTGGAATTATTTCACGATCATTTTGAACGGTGAAATGATTCCACGAAGCTGCCATAAGTCTTAAAGTTGATTGATTTGTGATCTAATGGTAAATATTGGATTTATTCTTCAGTAACGAAGCGAATCAGAGTTTGATCCGTGCCTTAAAGCGGTCCATTTTTCAATTTTTCGCCCGATGAAAAAAATGCGAACTAGTTCCGGAAATTTTCGATACCGAAAAAAACATTTTTTTTTTATGCCGAATGTCTTAGAAATGCAGAACAGGTCAAGATCTGGTGTTATCTAAAATAAACGGGAAAAAACGACTTTCTGAGACTTAGAGATTTTTGAGCTGGGAAACAATCTCATTTCACTTGTCCTATTCTCAATTTCACTTCACTGTCAATCTCACTCCACGGAGGTGATTTTTGTCACCTCACTTGAGGTGGAAGCGGTAATAGGTCTAATAAAGTGAAGTGAGCGTGAGAGTGAAATATATTTCACCGTGAAGTGACTCCCGTAATAAGCATCATTATGATGAAGCTGATATTCTTAAGTGTTCCAGATTTGAATAGTAAACAACGAAGGGATGAATTGTGGCTTGACTATCATTCCAATAACTACACGAATCACAAATTGATAAAGACGTATTAAAATGAGCTTGACTGTTCAATATTTTTAATTTTGCAATAACGTTTTCGTTTAATTTGCCCGATGATCAGGAAAGGGTTTACAGCATTTGGGCTTGGTGTATTCCATTTTCACTTTATTCATCTTCACAAAATGCAAACTGTTACTAACACATCTGGAGTAGTGCAATCGTATTTATATACGAAAAAAGATATTATAGGTAACCCAGTAGTTATTGGTTGCGTACTTTACAAACAGTTATTATTAGTAAACAAGTAGGTAGTGTTGCACGACAAACATATTTTTTTATAAAACATTCGGCAAGGGGGAGCGTGTAGGTAGGCTAAGGTTTAGCGCTTGAGTTATTTATCCAATCGTTTTGTTGTCAAAGAATGAATTGTATATTTTTAATCAAACATTCCAATGAACGTATGGTTTTTGCTGGAGAACCATGGACAAATTGAGAAAAACGTGTATTTTCCGAAATATTAATAATTTTTCGAGCCTAAATTAAAAATAACTCGAAAACCGATGCCTTTAGAATGAATAATACCAAGAGCTTTTTGAATCAAAATGACTTTTTGCATCTTTTAAAATCATAAAAATACAAATATTTTGAAAAATGTTTAAATTAGAATTTTTATAAAAAAATTAATCTACCATAAAAAAATTATTTTTCATTTCTCCATCCTGGACTTTTTTTTGAAAGTTGCGTATTAACGTCAAGTTTCTTTAAAAAAAAATTTAAACAAAACCAACTCTATTTTTGAATTGAAATTTAATGTTTATTTTTTATTTTTTTTTGGTCAAAAACTTTATTTTGAACAGTGTATATTTTTTTATGGTGCATTTTAAATTCCCCACAACTCATTCTCGGACAGTTTTTTATACAACCAACGGTTTCTGGGCTACAATGCTTCGAAAAAAACCTATGCCAAAAGGCATACGCCCTTTAAGAATGTAACTCATGGGTGTAGAAAATCTCTCCATCTGTGAAAAATGCTCAGTTTACTAAACCAAATACGTATGAAAAGTTTCATTCAAATCAAAAATGGTCGATATTCGACCATAGGTCATTTGGCGCGATCTTGCTCTAATGATTTATTAATTTTTTAAACTTTAGAACTTAAAAGAGAGTCAAATTGTTCCACTGTATGATGTTACATTTCAAGTAAAACTTACAAAAAAATGAAAACGAGTGTGATTGAGAAAACAGTCATAATTTGCACAAACAGTTGCCTATGAGAAAACATTTACACGGGCAAAATTTGGCTCCGCACTTTTTGACAGTTGCCTATGAGAAAACATTTACACGGGCAAAATTTGGCTCCGCACTTTTTGATTGTCATAGCAAAGCCTAGAATAACTGGGAACTGACGTCTCTTAACCATTATTAAGCAGTTAAAATCACTCTGTGATACTCAGATATAACCTTACACATAACCAATGATGCGCATGAAGAGTCTGTCCCCCGCGTTCCAGATTAGAGACCTTTTTCAAGGTTTATAGTGCGATTGTTTCTGCACGGAAAACAAAATCTACCCAACCAGTACAAACTACCTGAAATGATGTAAACATTATAACACTTACGTGTTGGGTAATTTTGCAATGCGAACGCTGAGTCAATTCAACTTGATAGATTTTAAACATGCTCTTACTCAATGGCGGTGTTTTGATAAAAAGCCAACGTTGAGTATTTTGAACCCAACATTGGATGAAAAATCAAATTGGTTGAAAAATTGAAAACCCGAGTGATGAGATTGATTTCAAGAAAGTGGCAAATATTAGTAAAAATTGGTAGTTTTGACACTGAGTTGGTGATTTTAAGTGACGAACGGTTATGTGCATCTTTTGTTAATAATAGCCGTCAATTAAAAACAAGATTAACAATGAATTGTTAGAATGGAGCTAAAGCGGAGGCGCTAACAGGGAAAATTGATGAAGCCAGTGATCCCAAATTGGAAGGTACTTGAATAAATACTAAGATAGATTTTTTAGCTTGTTTTTCAATTATTTTCTATTTCCAAATAACGTTAAATCAATCGAATGAAACTACCCAATATAAAGTATAAAAGAGTGAACTCATCGTTGAGTATTTTTGACGTATTATTACACTGAGTGCTATACAACTACTATTAAATTAATCTACAATTACTCAAAATTGGCTTCCTGCACGGAACGACTCCGTTGAGTGAAATCGACATGAATTTGGGTACTTTTCGTTTTCCGTGTGGTTTTAAACCTGAAATGTGTGGTGCAAGCCTTAAACACTAATAGGGTGGTCAACGGGAAATGCGTTAATATCGTTAACATCCTCACTTTCAGTCGAGTCCGTGTTGTAATTGTTTTGAAATTTTCACCTGTCTTGTTTTTCTTTTAAAATAAACCAACAATCACATATTAAATAATGAGGTTTGCCTACTGTTGAATACAGTCAGCGAATTTGTAGGACAGCACCTATGGTTGATTTTCATAAAATCGGAAACTACATGGCGATATTCCAAAGCATCTAAAATTAGAACCGTTAATCAAATTTGACATCATGTTTCAAACAGTATAATCTTATATTGTATTTATGAATCAATAACATAAAATATCTAATGAATTAATGTTGCCATTGACTGGTGATACAGTTTGAACGTCGGAGTATAGGTAAAGGATTAAGTTAGAGCACAATATATACAGTATTTTTCGTCTTGTATTAAATAACCCATCATGTATTTGACTTTTTTAATGTCTAATCCTATATAAAATGCAGCGGGTACTGTCTTATGTCACCGCTTGACAACCTAACTTTGATGACGTTGGATGATGTTACAGGACCTATTGGACATGTAACTATAAATTCATAATTAACAAATAGTGGTCTGGTTAATTTGAAATCTCTGTGACATGCTGAATATCTATTACACAACGTTCACATCCCGAAATCACCTCTCTCCTTCTTCAGTGCTTAAGAATAAAATTATATTTTTGATGGTTTTCGTCGATGCAACTGGATCAGAATCTTTAGCCATGTGCGAATAACACAGTGCAACAAAAATTGACTTTTTTTCTGCCTTGGTTTCTATACATAATTTTGTGTGTGTATTTAATGCAAACCCAAATTTCCCTGAGTTTGAACCTATTTCAACTCAAGTAGCAACAATGGCGCCATTTTTAATTTTCAAGAAATCGAAAATTCTCGATGTTTTTTCGACGCCATTTTGTTTTAAGACCAAACATAAAAATTCTAAGAGTTTGTCCCCATATTAGCATCTTCTTAGCCATCTTTAAAAAAAAAAAACAGATCTTAAATCGGACAAAACGGTGATTCTACGAAAACGGTTTTGGCATGGTTTTAGTATGTCTCACAAAGCAGAAAAATATCGAGTATGTCTGAGCATTGTGGCTAATGCCTTGATATCCTAAAGTGGTAGCAAAAATTTTGTCCTATATTGAGTATAAAAGTCTCAGGAATCGATTGGTTGGTGTCTGATCCACGTAAAATGTCAGTAACATGTCAATTTTGCCACAATTTCTCCTATTTGGGACGAAATCGATATGTTGCTGACATTTTACGTAGATCAGACACCTACCAATCGATTTCTGAGACATTTTTACTCAATATAAGATATACTTTGACTACCACTTTAAGATATTAGCGCATCATTATTAACGCTAAGACATACTAGATATTTTTCTGCTTTGTAAAATATACTAAAACCATGCCAAAACCGTTTTCGTAGAATCACCGTTTTGAACTCAGTTTTTGTTCGATTTAAGATCTGTTTTTTAAAAGATGGACAAGAAGCTGCTAATATGTGGACAAACGCTTAGAATGTTGATATTTGGTCTTAAAACAAAATGGTGTCGAAAAAACATAGAACATTTCCTATTTCTCGAAAACTCAAAATGGTGCAATTGTTGCCCCTTAAGTTAAAATATGTTCAAACTCGGGTAAATTTATTTTTGCATCAAACTTCATCAAAAAATCATACATAGAAGCCAAGGCAAAAAAAATTGTTGCACTGTGTAATAACACGTGTGCCGAGAAAAAGTTAAGACTCAGTTCACTCTGATTTCCTTCCGCGTCAATGAGTCCGTAGCGTAGCTGGAAAAAAACATGTTTTGGTGTGCCTCAGGTTTAGAGTTATCTTGAAAAATAGACATTTTGTGTAACTTCGTTTGTCGTGTGCGTTACTGAAACAGACAACTAAACAAACTATATAGAGTATTGTATAATGATCGGACCAGTCAGAAAATGTTTATATGCGTGATTTCTCAACTCTTGAATAAGAAACTGTTTCAAATATGTAGCAGCATCATCAAACAACTTTTTTTGGTGATTTTCAGAAGGTTTCATTCAGATTGCTTTAGAAATATTATAATTAAAAAAGTTTTAAAAAAATAACTATTTTCGAGCACAATTTGCCTTTATAATTGTTATCAAGTCTTGCTTTCAAGCAATGATCTTAGAATCAAATATTTAAGGATTGCAGTATATTTTCCAATAATATGCTTCTGTAACATTTAAATTCAATGTTGAAACGCTTTCTATATGAAATATTTGCTTAAGTTGAAACTATAACGAAGGCCTGTATTGTATCATGATCGGACCAGTATGAACCATGATTGGACCAACATACTTCTTTGACATCACCGCTTCACATTGCTAATGCTTAATATACCTAATGAAGGATTTCACGTTTAGTTCATTGAAACAGAACAGTGTCCTAAATATTATCAAAATTATTTGATCTGAGTCAATCTATTGCATGAAGTCGATGAAATAGGTAAGCATCTAAATCCTCAACCGCATAAACATCACTAAAGTAACACAGCGTGTACGAAATCACAGTACTGCCAGTCAGCATTATCACTGTCACCTGATTGAAGCTGAAAGAAATTTTCACTTTTCGTGTTGAAACTGATATTCGTGGTTTTCAGTTCTAACTGAGATTCTATCTCTGACAGTGACAATTTGCAACACTGGAACTAGGGCTGGGACTTTTAACCGAATATACTCGAGATCTGGTTATCCGAAGCTCGGATCACGGATGGGTAAACGAATACTATCCGGATACTCGGATATCCGGATACGGATCATCGGACATTCGGGTATCCGGATATTTATTATTCGGATATCCGTAATTTTTGTCTGTCTTTTGAAACCCCGTCAAATAAAACGTAACACGAAAAATGGCTTTTTTCACAATCCTCCATCCCCTCGTAAGTATTTATTTACATAATTCTTTTTAAACTATGTTCGGATACAAAATCCGGATATACGGATATCCGACTATCCGAAAATCCGCATATACTGTCGGATAATATCCGAAAATCCGGTTGATCCGGATTTTGGATATTTGTCGGATATCCAATGCCGGATATCCGAGTGTTTTAATCCGGATAGTCCCAGCACTAACTGGAACAGGACATAAATAGTGCTGGGACTTTTAAACGGATATATTCGGGATCCGGTTACCCGAAGCTCGGATCACGGATGGGTGAACGAATACTATTAGGATGACCGGACATCCGGATACGGATAGTCGAAAAGACGGATATTCGGATATATGCATATTTACTATCCGGATATCCGCATTTTTTTCTGTTTTTTGAAGCCCGTTCGAATAAAACGTAACGCGAAAACTGGTTTCTTTCACAATCCTCCATCCCCTCGTAACTAATGATTTACATAATTCTCATCATGTTCCGGAAAGTGTTCAGTCGTACCTATTGTCAATTGGTGGAAGAAATGTACGCTTGGCTATTAGAATAACTATAAGCCATTTCGATGGTGTGCTGAGCTGTTCAAAGACAAGATCCAATTCAGCAAAGTTGATTCTACCTTGATGCCACATGATGTTTCTGAAGGCTTCGGTTTGCAAAGCACTACACTCTTACTCCCTCGTACCTGTATTACATGCATGTCTAGACTGCGTAGCAACGTCAACAATAGCCATTGAAATAACAGCCAAATTATCTACGATAATTTGATTATCTGCGTTACGCCAGGCGTCGTCCTTTTGGAAAACACTGTTTATCAGCTGAATAAAAAATGGCGTTGATGCCTGATTCCATTTTTTGATGGGTAACTACGTTATTCAATAAATATTTATTAGTTTCTTTCACTTCTACATTAATTCAACATTTATACTCTAAACTAAAATGTTTCATTTATCTACTGTAATTCTTTTATTTGTTTATACCAATAAAATAAAGAATACCAGTACTTTTTATTTCACTGTACACAGCAAAATATTTTTTTTCTTGTAGTTACGATTTTTTTGTTTTTAGCTAGCAATTTATCGGTCTAACCAGTCTCATTCAACAAACAAAGTATTTGGATGAAAGTTAAAACTTTACTAAAGAGCAGTCAATTTCGACACTGCAAAATGGAAATGATTTGATTGCAACTTTTGTAGTAAGCTTTATGATCTAAACTCCATTTAAAAGTGTTTGGCTACGACGAGTCAATTAGTTTAATAAGACCAAGTAAGCAAAGTAAAGTTCACATCAATTGACAACATAATTCTAATTCTAAGACGCTCGATCAGAAGTTAATAATTCTAATTCCCTAACAAAAAACAGCAAAGCTCAAAAACTAACATTTCGCTGTCAAAGCATGACCTTTCTATTTATAGAACACATACTTAGCTGCCAACTATTAGTGTACAGCACAATTGCGTGGCTACCCGATCAGTAAAAAATATTAGGGTTATAACAAATCTTGATATTTTGTTACGAACTTTTTGTATCAACTTGTGTTCTAAACATGGTCTCGTAAATAGTTAAAATATCGAAATTCCTGTACAATTACTTACTGATTATTACAAATTATAGCCAATTTTGTAAGGTTTTTTGCAGAAAAAGATCAGAATTAGTTAGAATACACAATGTTTTGTTAATTGAATAACAAATTTTGTTCTAAATATGCTTTAAAAAGACACACTTTGGATTATTCTTCTGTATGATAACAGAATTTGTTATAATTCTGTACTTTTCATCATTCTGGCATATCAAGAATATTACAGGCTTTGTTATTTCTATCAAGTTCAGATATATTTGTGTTACCCGTTTGTTATAATCGTTTGATCTGGTAACGCTACAATTCTTTTGATACTAGCAATGTCTCCCGAACCGGGATCCGAATATACGACGACTGGCTTGGTCAGAATCATACTTTCAGACCGGCTAAAAGAATGATCAAGTAACCACAGTTTTGTTGCTTTAAACAGATCACTATGGCAGAGCTGAATGCCACCACGGGTCGGTAATTGGCGATTACCGAAGGCCACGGAAGTGCTCACTGCTAGCAAGCAGTCCCGGACCATCAGCGGGAGCTAGCCTAGGTCGTGGCGAGATTCAGGCACTGGGCCGCTGAATTCTCGCAAAAGCCACACTGGCCGGAAGCAGCTCCGACGGAGCGAGTAGTGCCGCTCCCACCACCCAAATGCACTATACCGCCCATTGGGACTGATGCCAGTAATGTTCCCAATTACGGCAACTGGTCGCATCACTATAGGATAAGAGTCGTTTTCGTTTTCGTACCATGATTTTGGGCTGGCATCTGCGCCGAGCTCCCTTAGTAATGTCGTGTGATAACGGCTTGAAACGGCGAGATTACAACCGGTGCAGGGGTCTCCGTCCCGTAAAACCTGGCAGGCCTTCCAGTACGTTCCGAGTCCATTGTCTGGTGGGAACCCGGCAGGAGTAGGATCAGATGTCTTTTCCTGACTTGCGCCGGTCGGGGGTGTCATAGTTGCCCATAAGGCGCTATGGCAGCCGCCCCTAGCCATGGCCTCACTGCTCCGGCATAGACTACCTTGGGACCATTTAGGCGACTACTCCATTATGGATAAGGATAGCGGCTGGTAGGGGGACCCAATAAATAAAAATGTTGAACTCAAAAACAAAAGAGACGGGTGCGGAGGGGTTACCAAATCCCTTCGCACGAGGTGGCATCCAGCGGTCTCCGCAGAAGAAGGCGGAGACGGATGCGGCGAAGTCTGGAGGTGGAAAAACGGCGAATCCGTCGGTGTCCACACCAGACATCTCGGTAGACGGTCCCTTGCTAGTCAAGGCCGTCGAAAGGTGTATGGACTCGCGGCCAAGAGTGGCGGCGCTGTCTGAACAACTCGATGCCATAATCGAGTTCTTGGCGAACAGGCGAAACATCGCTGGCGACCTGAAGCAGAGCCTCCTCCTGCTTCGGAGCACCATTGATGAAGCCAGAAAGGAGCACGAAGAACTCGTAGCTCGGGTGAAGGCGGCCGAGAAAGCGGCCAGGACCGGGAGGGCGACTGCATCTAAAGAGGTGCAGACAGACGCCCCCTCGTTCACGTCGGTCTGCTCCACGGGGCAGATCGCTAAGCGAACTAGGCAGTCCCCGGGGGAAACGGCCCCCGGGAACACCAAGAAACGATTGGTCGTGCTACTCCCACGGGAACACACGCCAACCGGTTCAAGGTCCACCGCGGAAAAGGCACAGGTGGAGGCTACGGGCAACCCTTGGACTACCGTAGAGGGTAGGAAGCGTCGGGAAGGTGCGACGCGACAAGATGGCGGAGCGGCCAGAGGACCAAAAAAGGTCAAAAAGGCGCGGAGTAGGGGTGATGCCCTCATACTCAAGACGGATGGGTCGAAGTACTCAGAAGTCTTGAAGAAGATGAGGGGGGAAACCCTACTCAAGGATCTGGGGGCGGATGTGCGGAGTATCCGCCGATCTCGCACTGGCGAGATGATACTTGAGCTCCGGAAGGACGCCAAGAACAAGGGGGCTACCTACAAAACGGTAGCTGAAAAGGTCCTAGGGAAGAAGGTGCAAGTGCGGGCACTCACCTCAGAAGTGACTCTCCAGCTTAAAAACCTGGACGAAATCACTGAGGGGTGCGACATTGCACAAGCCCTAAAAGCGAAGTGCGGGGTGGAGGTGGCTAAGGAGTCAATCCGCCTCCGCAAAGGTCCGGCGGGGACCCAGATAGCTACCTTCCGACTACCGTCGGCGGACGCTGAACCTGGCCCTGAAAGAGGGCAAGTTGAAGGTCGGCTGGTCTGTATGTCCTCTGGGCATACTACAGCAACCAGACATTTGCTTCCGGTGCTTCGAGGGCGGACATAAGTCCTGGACCTGCAAGGGGCCCGATAGGAGCCAGCTGTGCAGGCGATGTGGAGGTGCAGGCCATAAAGCAAAGGACTGTGTGGAGTCTCCCAAGTGCATGGTATGTTCCGGGAAACGGGACGCCAAACACTTTATGGGAGGCCGCAGGTGCCCAGCCGGTAAGCCGGCTGCGAAACCACGGGCGTAAGGGTGACGCAACTGAACCTGAACCATTGCTTCGCGGCTCAGCAGCTGCTACACCAAGCAGCCACTGAGTCGTTGTCGGACATCGCCGTCATATCGGATCCCTACCGCATCCCTCCCGGAAACGGTAACTGGGTTGCGGATAAGTCCAGTTTGGCGGCCATATGTACGACGAGCAAGTTCCCGGTTCAGGAGGTTGTCTCAACCTCAGAAGAAGGGTACGTAGTTGCTAAGGTAAACGGAGTGTTCTACTGCAGTTGCTATGCTCCGCCACGTTGGTCTACCGAAAGGTTCACCCAGATGGTCGACCTCCTATCCATGGAGCTAACGGGCCTAACGCCGTTGGTGGTGGCGGGCGACTTCAACGCTTGGGCTGTTGAGTGGGGAAGTCGCTTCACGAACCAGAGGGGCCAGATCCTGTTGGGGGCTTTTGCAAAGCTCAACCTAGATCTGGCCAACGTTGGGAACAAAAGTACATTTAGCAGAAATGGTGCGGAGTCGATCATCGACGTGACGTTCTCCAGCCCAGGACTGATCAAGAACTGGAGGGTAGACGATGGCTACACTAATAGCGACCACCAGGCGGTCTGTTATAGTGTAGACAACAACGAGAGGCGGCAAGCGACGGGTAGAGCCAACACTCCGACCGTTCGCGGGTGGAAGACATCGCACTTTGATGCCGAGGTATTCGAAGAGGCAATGAGAAGGGAGCGCGAGGGGGGCAGTTGGATCCGCCCGACTGCTGACCAACTAGTTGCTATGCTATCGCGGGCGTGCGACGCCACCATGCCTAGGACTCGCCAACCTAGGAATGGAAAGCCACCGGTTTACTGGTGGACGGACGCGATAGCCGACCTTCGCAGTGCGTGCCTCCGTGCAAGACGGAAGATGCAGCGTGCGCGAAACGAAGAAGAGAGGACAGAGCGCCGCGCAGCATTCAGTTCGGCAAGATCGATGCTAAAGAGTGCGATAAAGGCCAGCAAGAGGGCTATGTGCGAGTGCCAATACAAATCCGTGGGGTGACGCTTACAGGATCGTAATGGCCAAGACTAGAGGCGCGCTGGCGCTTGCAGAGCGATCACCAGCGATGCTGGAGCGTATCATCGAGGGACTCTTTCCACGCCACGAGCCAAGTCCTTGGCCTCCGGCAGTCGAGTCTCACGTCCGACGTTCCAGTATCTCAGACATAGACCAGAGATGGTCGGCCAACCTGCCGAGCATCCAATCCGTGAGCGATGACAGCCGTGTCGAGGCAGGGGAGGAGGCAAGGGTTACGAATGAGGAACTCATCGTGATCGCCAAATCCCTAAAGGTGAGCAAGGCACCGGGACCGGATGGTATCCTTAACCTGGCGATCAGGCTGGCGATAAAAACGGCCCCCGGGCTGTTCAGGGCAGTCATGCAGAGGTGCCTGGATGACTGTCTCTTTCCGGACAGGTGGAAGCGGTAGAGACTGGTCTTATTGCCGAAGGCTGGGAAACCGCCAGGGGACCCATCGGCAAATAGGCCTATCTGCCTGCTGGACACCGCGGGCAAGGTGCTCGAGAGGATCATCCTCAACAGACTGGTGAGGTACACGGAGGGTGTACACGGTCTGGCAAGTAACCAGTTCGGCTTCCGGAAGGGCAGGTCCACGCTGGACGCAATCTCTTCCGTCATCAAGACGGCGGAGGTAGCAATCCAGCGCAAGAGAAGGGGAATACGCTACTGCGCAATCGTCACGCTCGACATGAAGAATGCGTTCAATAGTGCCAGTTGGGACTCCATAGCGCTCGCGCTCAGGAGCATCCATGTACCGGTGTCGCTGTACAAGATTCTGGAAAATTATTTCCAGAATCGAGTACTTGTTTACGACACGGAGGAGGGTCAGAAATGCGTCCCAATTACCGCAGGAGTTCCGCAAGGTTCTATCCTGGGCCCGGTGTTGTGGAATGTCATGTATGACGGAGTGTTGAAACTCAAGTTCCCTGTAGGGGTTGTGATCGTCGGCTTTGCAGACGACATAACGCTGGAGGTTTACAGCGAGTCGATCGAGGAGGTCGAGTTGACGGCCGCGCACTGTATACGCAAGGTCGAGGACTGGATGCGCTCCAGGAAACTGGAGCTCGCGCATCATAAGACGGAGGTCACGGTTGTGAACAACCGTAAATCGGAGCAACAGGCGGTGGTCAGAGTCGGAGACTGCACCATTTACTCGAAGCGATCCCTGAAGCTCTTGGGGGTTATGGTGGACGACAAGCTCACGTTCGGGAGTCACGTCGACTATGCCTGTAAGAGGGCCTCATCGGCTATTGCAGCACTATCTCGTATGATGTCCAATAGCTCAGCGGTTTATGGCAGCAAGCGAAGACTTCTTGCCTGCGTGGTTTCGTCCATACTTAGGTATGGTGGGCCATTGTGGTCCAGAGCGCTAGGTACTAACAGTTACCGTGGTAAACTGGAAAGTACCTACAGGCTCATGTGCCTGAGAGTTGCGAGTGCGTATCGTACGGTGTCATACGATGCAATCTGTGTCTTGTCCGGCATGATGCCTATCAGCATCGCCATCAAGGAGGACAGAGAGTGTTTCGACCAACGTGACACAAGGGGCATACGAGGTACCAGAAGGTCATTCTCGATGCTCCGCTGGCAGCGGGAATGGTCCAACTCCACAAAGGGCAGATGGACGCACCGACTCATACCGGAGATATCCGGCTGGGTCGGGAGACGACATGGTGAAGTGAACTTCCACCTGACACAAATCCTGTCTGGCCATGGTTGTTTCAGGCAATATCTGCACAGGTTCGGACACGCGGTGTCCTCCATGTGTCCCGAGTGCGTGGAGGAGGAGGAGACTGCTGAGCATGTCTTCTTCGTATGCCCCCGTTTCGCAAGAGCGAGGAGCAACATGATGGCTGTGAGCGGGCCTGGCACTACTCCGGACAATCTAGTCCGGAGGATGTGCGACGACCCGGACATCTGGAACGCGGTCTGTGCGGCCGCCTCTCAGATTGTTCTGGAGCTGCAACGTGTGTGGCGGGTCAACCACCAACACGCCAGTGGTAGCTAATTACCAGTCTCCAGGTAGTTAGCTAGGAGGTTATAAGAGTAAAGAGGGTGCATCACACACAAAAGCCACTCCCCGACGTAATACTTAACCGTCGTTCCGGGAAGACCAGGGCTGGAGACTGGAGGGGTTTTAGTGGGTCGGGACAGGGATCAGTAGGTGTCTGGGCGAGTGTAACTACCCCAGCATCTCTCCCCTAGTCTCATCCCCACACCCTGAGTTCTCTTCTCAGGTGTCTGTTTGCAGATTTCCCCGCCACCTTTAAAAAAAAACAGATCACTATCCATGGTATGTAGAAAAAGTTTTGTATATACCATATTGCGCATGTAAACATGAAGGATACATTGTTTTTTAATATGAACGTTATTCTGTTGTATACAACATTACCACAGCTGTTTTTTTGTGAAGCTTTCTTTTCTGGAACATTAATAAATATTTACACTTTTTTTCCTTTTTAGCAATTAAATATTGAAACCTACAGGCGGAGTTTACCGGTATATTCTATGGATAGTCTCAACAAGTTTGACCGGTTAAATCATCTTTCGAATGCCATAGACTCTAACTCGATTTTATTTCGAAGTAACGTAGATAATTTACATACGTTAGATGAACAGATTGATTCAAAAGAAAGCAGAAGTGAATCAAATTTTGGCTTGGATTACTCGTTATATAATGCGAACCGCTCAAACCGTGCGCCCATGAGTTCTAGTTTTTATAGCAGGCTTAGCGGTAGTATTCAAAATTTGTTTATCGGCAACCGGGGTCAGTCTGTTCCAGCAGCATCCGTTGTACGGTCTAGTTTTAGCAAGAGTGAAAGTAATATCAACGAGCTTCGTGAGCATAGATCGGTACGCGATCGAACATTTTTCTTTGGAGGTAAGTCTAAAGCCAGACAGCGACGTGCGAATAATTTTCTTACCAGCGGGGGTGGAAGTTTTTTCACTTATAACTACGACGAGGAGGAGGAAAGCATATGGAAAAAATACTTCAATTTCAATATGAACTTGTTGCGAAAGAAGAAAATTAACACAATAAATGCCTTATCGGACCTCGGAAGGTAAGTGTCAACATATTGAATGTTTAACCGTTGCTTTCGAATATGAACATTTTTAAATATGATTCAACACTTATAAAAAATATTTCACGAATATTATTTCTGAATGACTCTTACTATACCTATGTGAAATTGTATTAGTTATCCCAAATTGTTTTTAAGAGTTAAGGATTATGCCAAAAATTATCTATTAATAGGCTAAATAAACCTACCGGTTTAAACAAGAAATTTTCTCGATCATTTTCTCCCGTCTTTTTAAAATTTTCTGCCGTCTTTTGGAAATTATTTCAAGAATTTGAAAATAAAACTTTGCATTAAAATTTATCATGAATTCAAACCAGTGCATTGCTGAGTCGGACAGCAATATAGCAGACAGCTGCCGACTATTGAAGGACTGTCAATCGGTACATTAACATTGTTAATCTTATTGATTCTGGCGAAGGCTATATTTTTGAATATATTAATTAGCGAAATTTAAGACAAAAGCAGCAGTTTAAAATATTTTTATTCAAGACAGTTTCTAAATAATCAGAGATTCAAAATAGTATTGCTGAACTCAGTGATCACTTTTTGTGCCTTCTTGACAGCACCTCGCAACTGTAAAGGACACTCTCTATTGTACAATTTTTATTGCGATAGTCTTTTTTTTCGCTTCTGACGTTGGCAAGGGTCACTGTCTAAATACATTTTTGAACAAACTCAAAATGGTCAAAATCCGTTCATTTATGCATTCGAAAAAGACACATTTTTATTGAACTTTTTACATCGCGGCCTTCAAGAAAATGGATTCTTATAATAGTTCATCAAAAATATCATCTTTTGGGTAACATAATTGAGCAATAGTTTCCCTCCAGTAGCACCTTTTCCTACTGCTGATACCCATTTTTATTATTTACATATAATGAAACTGAAATTTACAATCGCCTTGCGAAATTTCACGAAATTTGGAAGTTATCGAAACTCTTCAAAAAATGAATAAAATTCATGAAATTTTTATTGATTCATATTTAAAAAGAAGGGTTAGAGATATTTTGATTTTTTTCAAATGGAAAATTTTCAAGAAAAATCCGAAAAATAATAAAAATACAGTAAACCCTAGATTTTTTAATATTTCATAAAGCCCAAAGCTTTGAAGCATTTCCGGACCTTAATTAGAGTTTATTACAGCAGAAAGATTGGCTCAAAAATCATAAGTTGTTACTATTTATTTAAAAAAATGTGTGCTTAATTTCGATAAATTTCGTTCAATTTCGTGAAACTCGTGATTTCGCGAAATTTCGAACAACCTTACTTTAATAAACTTAATTTTAATTATTTATATAATAATAATAAATATAATGGATAAAGAATAGCTAAAGAGATTATTTATAAGACACGACTGTATGGTTAACGTAGAATTACGACAGCCTGTCTTATGTCCATATATTTCTTGCACTAGGCTTGGGAATACGATCGATATGTTCTTAACCAGTTCGCAGTAAATCAATCTCTTGCAACAGTGATCGGATATACCGCTGTTGCTATCCACAGCTACTATTTACTGCTGCCATCCGCTGTCGCAGTCGCTATCGCTGTTACCCGCTGGTCCTTAGTTAGTGACCATCCACTAGTGAACTGATTCGTTTGATGATGATGATAGATATACAGAGTATTTGTATCAGAATTGTTCTCTTTGGTGGTTCTTGTTTAAGAAAGATAAGTAACTACTCACGATGACTATGTACAGTTTGAACCAAACCTAACTTACTTTATACAGGCTGCTTGTGTTTTCGGAATTATGATATTCTTGGGCAAATTTTGTTTCTTTAATTCTTACATCTAATTTTTGAATAGCCGTCTCCTGGTGGATATATGTGATTCTGCAATCAAGGATCGTCCGTAAAATTCGGTTTTAGGCAAGCTGCAATTTGTTCCTTTTAGTTTGTGAACGTGACTCCCACACCTCAGCTACGTAAAAAACAGTGGGGGCAATTGATTGTTTGTAGATTGTGATCGAAACAAAGCAGTGCATTTAACCAGTGTTCTCTCCACATGCGATCGAAAGAGAAGCTTTTCGTCGAACAACAGTCTCAAGTAACTATCTTCGGATGACGCTTCAACCCCTGTGGCGCTCATGACCACAACGCATGATGGAGAGGGCATTAGTTTGGCAGATTGTCAATGTTGGAATACTACTGTTCGGGTTTTTGAGGCATTAGTACGAAGTTTTCGGAGTAACACCATCTTGGTAGCATTCCGTCCCGAACGCTCTGCAATAACGAACGCATTAAGTGGTTGTCTCGCTATAAAACCGATATTGTGTAGAAAAAATCGAAAAAGGCATTGCTTACTCGGTCGCGTTTCAAAGAGTGCGAAGTGCGGTGTGAAGATAATCTGATAATCCGCAGTGAAGCCCGTTCCAGTACCGAAAGACTCGGTAATTGTTCTATTGAAGACAACAAAGAAAAAGAAGTACGTGTTTCTTTGCCACTGTACTGTTGCGCTAGTTTGAGCGCAATGGATGTGGATCCCTTAGCCCCCGATCCCCCGTCTCCGAACCCACCCGACCCTGTCCTTCCTGTTCAGTCTCCGTCTGTCCCTGCTTTAATCAATCCTCGTCCCAGGCTTCACCCAGACGGATCAACGGGTCCACTGGTCCTTTACATGAGGCCCAAACCAGGAGGTAAATCGCTTAACACGTTGCAAATCGCGAAGGATCTGACGTCACGATACAAGGCCGTGACAGAAATATCAAAAGTCAGACCAAACAAGCTCCGTGTCGTGGTGAATGATCTGAATCAGGCCAACGATATAGCTTGCTCCGAGCTCTTCACATGCGAGTATCGCGTGTATGTACCCGCACGAGACGTGGAGATCGACGGTGTGATAACCGATTCGAGTCTGTCTGTCGAGTGTATCCTGAGCGCAACCGGTTGTTTCAAGAATTCCAATACCGAGGCGAAGATATTGGGCTGTAAGCAATTACGGTCTATTTCGCTCGTCAGCGGTAAAAAAGTATACGCCTTGTCAGACTCGTTTCGCGTTACGTTTGCCGGATCTGCTCTCCCTAGCCACGTCTCGATTAACCGGGTTCGTCTGCCTGTGCGTTTGTATGTGCCCCGAGATATGAATTGCACCAATTGCAAGCAGTTAGGTCATACAGCTGCCTACTGCTGCAATAAGGCACGGTGTGGCAAGTGTCGGGAGACTCATGCGGAAGATTCTTGCAGTGTAAACGCTGAAAAGTGTATTCGCTGCGGGGAAAATCTGCATGAGCTTTCCACATGCCTGGTGTACATACAACGCAGAGATAAAATTAAACGGTCTCTTAAGGAGCGCTCAACGCGTTCTTACGCTGAAATTCTTAAGAAGACCGTGACCACTTCTACCATAACATCGAACCCCTTTGATCTGCTGTCTTCGGATGAAACGGACTCTGACGATCCACCAGCAGAAAAGTCCTACGCCAATCCTGGAGAATCTAGAAAGAGGAAAAATATTTCCTCTCCTAAGCTTCCCAGGAAAGGCCCTAAGGTTTCTCAAGATGGAATGAATAATACGAACAAATCTAAAAGTGCTGCGGAAAAGCCGAAGCAAACTCCTCCTGGGCTTGCAAATTTAAAGTCTCAGAAGGAGTTCCCAGCACTTCCTGGAACATCTAAAACCCCAGTTGTTCCTTTTGCACATCCAGTTGATAAATCAAATGTTGGACTGGTAAATTTTTCTGACATTGTGGACTGGATTTTGAAACTTTCAATGTACCCGATCCAATTAAAATTTTTCTCACAGCATTTCTCCCAACAGTTAAAACATTTTTGAAGCAGTTGACTGCCCAATGGCCCCTCCTTGCAGCGATTGTATCCTTCGATGCCTAATTCAACTGCGTATATGAAGGATTCTATCTCTGTCTTACAGTGGAATTGTAGAAGTATTTTACCAAAAATGGATTCATTTAAAGTTTTGATAAATAAAAACAAATGCGATGCATTTTCCCTTTGTGAAACTTGGCTTACCTCAAATTTTGATCTCAACTTCCATTATTTTTATATTATTCGCGTTGATCGAGACACCCCATATGGAGGAGTACTTTTAGGGATTAAAAAGTGCTATTCATTCTATCGTATTAACCTCCCCTCGATTCCAGGCATCGAAGTTGTCGCATGTCAAATGACAATACAAGGTAAAGAGCTTTGTATTGCCTCAATATATATTCCTTCCAGAGCACAGGTTTGGCAACGGCTGCTCTTTGATTTAATAGAACTTCTTCCCTCGCCACGTTTGATTTTGGGAGACTTCAACTCTTATGGTGTGGCTTGGGGTTCCCCTTACAATGATAATCGCTCCTCTTTAATCTATAACCTTTGCGATGACTTCGACATGACTATTTTAAACAACGGTGAAATGACATGTGTCCCGAAACCTCCAGCGCGCCCAAGCTTTACTTTCTCTCTTTATGTTCAACGTCGCTACGGTTGGATTGCACATGGAAGGTAATTCTCGATCCTCACGGTAGCGACCATTTGCCTATTCTTATTTCAATCACAAACGGGTCAACTCACATGCGACCGGTTGACATTCCGTATGATCTCACACGGAATGTCGATTGGAAGTTATACGAGGAAATGATTACAAAAGCGGTCGAGTCGATTCAACATCATCCACCACTTGAAGAATAAAACCTCCTCGCGGGCTTGAATCTCGACGCCGCGTTGCAAGCCCAAACGAAGAAATATCCCGGCGTAACGATAAAAGAACGGCCTCCCACTCCGTGGTGGGACCAAGAGTGCTCCGATGTCTACACGCAAAGATCCGACGCGTTTCTGGCCTTCCAGGAGGAAGGTATAACTGGCGACTATATACGGTATTCGGAGCTTGATACCAAGCTTAAAAGCTTGGCTAAAGCAAAGAAACGCGGATATTGGCGTCGGCCCGAAGAATGCGGAATCGCGTAACGGTCAACGAAAGCGAGGAGTCTTCAAGTCGGTGGATATTTGATTTTGCCAGGAAAGTATGTCCGGACTCTGTTCCTGAGCAAAACATCGTTCGCGATGCGTCTCCGGGCCACGACGCGAAAGAATCACCTTTTACGATGGCAGAATTTTCAGTTGCCCTCCTGTCCTGTAACAATAACGCGCCTGGGTTAGATAGAATCAAATTCAACTTGTTGAAGAATCTACCCGGCAATGCCAAGAGGCGCTTGTTGAACTTGTTCAATAAGTTGCTGGAGCAAAACATTGTACCGCAGGATTGGAGGCAAGTGAAGGTGATAGCCATCCAAAAACCAGGGAAACCAGCTTCTGATCACAACTCTTATAGGCCGATTGCAATGCTATCCTGTATCCGGAAATTGATGGAAAAAATGATACTCCGTCGTTTAGACCATTGAGTCGAATCAAATGGTCTACTATCAGATACTCAATTTGGCTTCCGCCGTGCCAAAGGGACGAATGATTGTCTTGCGTTGCTTTCAACAGATATTCAGCTGGCGTATGCTCGCAAAGTACAAATGGCGTCTGCGTTCTTGGACATTAAGGGGGCTTTCGATTCCGTTTCTATTGACATTCTTTCGGGTAAACTTCATCGACAAGGATTTTCTCCAATTTTGAACAATTTTTTGCACAATTTGTTGTCCGAAAAGCACATGCATTTTACGCACGGCGATTTGGCAACATTTCGCATTAGCTACATGGGTCTTCCCCAGAGCTCATGTTTAAGCCCCCTTCTTTACAACTTTTATGTAAATGACATCGACGAATGTCTGGCTAATTCATGCACGATAAGACAACTTGCTCATTCTGTGCCGAACACGCATCAGTATCGGATGTGTTTGGTGATCGCTCCGATAGAATATAAAACAAAAGACGCGCGAGCAAGTGTTGGCATTATTTGCCTGGTCGAGTGTAGGTTCAAGGTCGCCCGCCTTTGTGCAACTGTTTCGCATCGTGGCTGTTTGCTGGTGCGTAAGCCGATTTGGCTGCTAAGTGATTTGTGCTACAGTAGTGGACGAGAATCTCAACACAAAGGAGGAAAAAGAAGAAGCCAACAGTTGACAGCGAGTTGTGTCGCTGTGCTGAGTGATCACACACCCAGCTCGCTGCTGGTGGCTGTTTGGAGCTGCTGTATTTGTGCTGCTGGCTGTAACGGCTGCAGCTTCGACCGTTCGGACAACCAACCCTGCTGAAAGGAGAAGTAAAGAGGTACGTGTTCTGTCGGCGCTAGTGCGCTAGATTTAGCGCGATGGATGCAGATACCTCGCCTCCCGTGCCACCATCCTCGAACCCTTTCGACCCTGTCCCTCCTGCCAACCCTTCCTCTGTTAATTCTCCAGTCCCCCCTCGCCCCAGGCTTTACCCGGACGGATCTCAGGGCAGCTTTACTGTTTTCTTTCGGCCAAAAGCAGGACCGAAATCGAAACCGTTAAACATCCTGCAGATTTCGAAAGACCTGACGGAGGGGTACAAGGCCGTGACCGAAATCTCCAAGGTCAGACCCAACAAGCTCCGTGTCGTGGTCAGCGACCTGGAACAGGCCAACGCTATTGCTCGCTCCGAGCTTTTCACACGCGAGTATCGCGTTTATATACCCGCACGAGACGTGGAGATCGACGGTGTCATAACCGATTCGATTCTGATTCGGTTGCTCCTTGATTTAATAGAACTTCTTCCCTCACCACGTTTGATTTTGGGAGACTTCAACTCTCATGGTGTGGCTTGGGGTTCCCCCTACAATGATAACCGCTCCTCTTTAATCTATAACCTTTGCGATGACTTCGACATGACTATTTTGAACAACGGTGAAATGACACGTATCCCGAAACCTTCAGCGCGCCCAAGCGCTTTGGATCTATCCTTATGTTCGACGTCGCTACGGTTGGATTGCACATGGAAGGTAATCCTCGATCCTCACGGTAGCGACCATCTGCCTATTCTTATTTCAATTACTAACGGTTCAACTCGCATGCGACCAATTGACATTCCGTATGACCTCACACGGAATGTCGATTGGAAGTTATACGAGGAAATGATTTCAAAAGCGGTCGAGTCGATTCAACATCACCCACCACTTGAAGAATACAACCTCCTCGCGGGCTTAATTCTCGACGCCGCGTTACAAGCCCAAACGAAGAAATATCCCGGCGTAACGATCAAAGAGCGGCCTCCAACTCCGTGGTGGGACAAAGAGTGCTCCGATGTCTACACGCAAAGATCCGACGCGTTTTTGGCCTTCCAGAAGGGAGGTATACCCGACGACTATATACGGTATTCGGAGCTTAATACCAAGCTTAAAAGCCTGGCTAAAGCAAAAAAAAGGGGATATTTGCGTCGGTTCGTGAACGAGACGTCGAGGGAGACATCGATGAGCACTCTTTGGAACACAGCCCGAAGAATGCGGAATCGCGTAACGGTCAACGAAAGCGAGGAGTCTTCAAGTCGGTGGATATTTGATTTTGCCAGGAAAGTATGTCCGGACTCTGTTCCTGCGCAAAACTTTGTTCGCGATACGTCTCCGGGTCACGACGCGATAGAATCACCTTTTACGATGGCAGAATTTTCAGTTGCCCTCCTGTCCTGTAACAATAACGCACCTGGGTTAGATAGAATCAAATTCAACTTGTTGAAGAATCTACCCGGCAATGCCAAGAGGCGCTTGTTGAACTTGTTCAATAAGTTCCTGGAGCAAAACATTGTACCGCAGGATTGGAGGCAAGTGAAGGTGATCGCCATCCTAAAACCAGGGAAACCAGCTTCTGATCACAACTCTTATAGGCCGATTTCAATGCTATCCTGTATCCGGAAATTGATGGAAAAAATGATACTCCGTCGTTTAGACCACTGGGTCGAATCAAATGGTCTACTATCAGATACTCAATTTGGCTTCCGCCGTGCCAAAGGGACGAATGATTGTCTTGCGTTGCTTTCAACAGATATTCAGCTGGCGTATGCTCGCAAAGAACAAATGGCGTCTGCGTTCTTGGACATTAAGGGGGCTTTTGATTCCGTTTCTATTGACATTCTTTCGGGTTAACTTCACCGACAAGGATTTTCTCCAATTTTGAACAATTTTTTGCACAATTTGCTGTCCGAAAAGCACATGCATTTTACGCACGGCGATTTGGCAACTTTTCGCATTAGCTACATGGGTCTTCCCCAGGGCTCATGTTTAAGCCCCCTTCTTTACAACTTTTATGTAAATGACATCGACGAATGTCTGGCAAATTCATGCACGATAAGACAACTTGCAGACGACAGTGTAATCTCTGTTACAGGAGCCAAAGCTGCCGATTTGCAAGGACCATTGCAAGATACCTTGGACAATTTGTCTGCTTGGGCTTTACAGCTAGGTATCGGATTCTCTCCGGAGAAGACTGAGATAGTAGTTTTTTCTTGGAAGCATGAACCTGCTCAGCCTCAAACACAATTAATGGGTAAAACGATTTCTCGGGTTTTGGTACACAAATATCTTGGTGTCTGGTTCGACTCTAAAGGCACCTGGGGTTGTCACGTTAGGTATCTGATGAAAAAATGTCATCAAAGAGTGAATTTTCTTCGTACAATAACCGGACAATGGTGGGGAGCCCATCCAGGAGACCTTATAAGGCTTTACCAAACAATGATATTGTCTGTCATTGAGTACGGGTGTTTCTGCTTCCGCTCCGCAGCAAACCCACATTTGATCAAACTGGAGCGAATACAATATCGTTGTTTGCGTATCGCCTTGGGTTGCATGCAGTCGACCCATACGATGAGTTTGGAGGTCTTAGCTGGAGTACTACCATTGAAAAACCGCTTCTGGAGCCTGCCTTCTCGCATTCTTATCAAATGTGAGGTCTTGAACCGTCCTGTTATTGAAAATTTTGAAAGGTTAATCGAGCTTAATTCTCAAACCCGTTTTATGACATTGTATTTCAATCACATGTCCCAAAATATTAACCCTTCTTCGAATATTCAAAATCGTGTCGGCTTATCAAATACTTCTGATTCTACTGTGTTTTTCGATACATCCATGATAGAAGAAACTCGTGGAATCCCGGATTATTTACGCGTGCAGCAGATCCCCAAAATTTTTTCCAATAAATATCGAAACATCAACTGCGACAATATGTTCTACACTGACGGATCACTTCTTGATGGGTCCACTGGCTTCGGTATTTTCAATAACAATTTAACCGTCTCCCATAAGCTTGATAATCCTGCTTCTGTTTACGTCGCAGAATTGGCTGCAATTCAGTACACCCTAGGGATTATCGAAAAAATGCCCACGGACCATTATTTCATCTTTACGGACAGTCTCAGTTCCATGAGGCTCTCCGATCGATGAAAGATGTTAAGCACTCTCCGTATTTCCTGGGGAAAATACGGGAACATCTGAGTGCTTTATCCGAAAAATCTACTCAGATTACCTTAGCGTGGGTCCCTTCTCACTGCTCGATACCGGGTAATGAGAAAGCGGACTCTTTGGCTAAGGTGGGCGCAACAAACGGTGGAATTTATGAAAGACCAATTGCCTTTAATGAATTATTCTCATTTGTACGTCAGAATACGATCATCAGTTGGCAAAATGCTTGGACCAGAGGGGAACTGGGAAGGTGGTTACATTCCATAATCCCCAAGGTATCGACGAACCCGTGGTTCAAGGGGTTGGATGTAGGTCGGGATTTCATTTGCGTGATGTCCCGGCTTATGTCCAATCACTATAGATTTGACGCGCATCTCCGTCGTGTTGGGCTCGGGGAAAGTGGTATCTGTGCCTATGGTGAAGGTTATCACGACATAGAGCACGTTGTTTGGTCATGACCTGTACACCGTGACGCCAGGTCTAAATTAATAGTTTCCCTGCAGGCCGAAGGTAGGCAGTCGGCTGTTCCTGTTCGTGATGTCTTGGCGAGCCGTGACCTATCCTACATGTCCCTTATATACGTTTTCCTGAAATCCATCCACGCCCCAGTTTAGTCCTACCCCCTTCCGCCTGCATCCAGCCTAACGACAAGAACACGTTAAGACCCCGGATCCGGAAACAGCAATCAGACCCGCACGATACTCTCAAGGCCCGAGGGAGACAACCCAATATGCCAGTCCGTAATATCTTGGCCCAGCAGCGGAACATGTGCTTACCTATGGCAATGAAAACCATCATACAGTAAACCAGTGCTTTTAATGCAAAATGTTATAGCTTTGAGTTACATTTAGCTTCAGCTCGTAGTCGGCAGCGGGGATAAAAAATTTGCTTTTAGTTATTAAGATACTTTAGAAAGTAAGCTACCAGATATAATTGGCGCCGTTAAACATTAAATTGTATTTGTACCGTGTCAAATAAATTATAGATGAACAAAAAAAAAGACAACTTGCAGACGACAGTGTAATCTCTGTTACAGGAGCCAATGCTGCCGATTTGCAAGGACCATTGCAAGATACCTTGGACAATTTGTCTGCTTGGGCTTTACAGCTAGGTATCGAATTCTCTCCGGAGAAGACTGAGTTAGTAGTTAGTAGTAGTTTTTTCTAGGAAGCATGAACCTACTCAGCTTCAAACACAATTAATGGGTAAAACGATTTCTCAGGTTTTGGTATACAAATATCTTGGTATCTGATTCGACTCTAAAGGCACCTGGGGTTGTCACGTGAGGTATCTGATGAAAAAATGTCAACAAAGAGTGAATTTTCTTCGTACAATAACCGGACAATGGTGGGGAGCTTATCCAGGAGACCTTATAAGGCTTTACCAAACAACGATATTGTCTGTCATTGAGTACGGGTGTTTCTGCTTCCGCTCCGCAGCAAACACACATTTGATCAAACTGGAGCGAATACAATATCGTTGTTTGCGTATCGCCTTGGGTTGCATGCAATCGACCCATACGATGAGTACTACCATTGAAAAACCGCTTCTGGAGCCTGCCTTCTCGCCTTCTTATCAAATGTGAGGTCTTGAACCGTCCTGTTATTGAAAATTTTGAAAGGTTAATCGAGCTTAATTCTCAAACCCGTTTTATGACATTGTATTTCAATCACATGTCCCAAAATATTACCCCTTCTTCGAAGATTCCAAATCTTGCCGACTTATCAAATACTTCTGGTTCTACTGTGTTTTTCGATACATCCATGATAGAAGAAACTCGTGGAATCCCGGATCATTTACGCGTGCAGCAGATCCCCAAAAATTTTTCTAATAAATATCGAAATATCAACTGCGACAATATGTTCTACACTGACGGATCACTTCTCGATGGGTCCACTGGCTTCGGTATCTTCAATAATAATTTAACCGTCTCCCATAAGCTCGATAATCCTGCTTCTGTTTACGTCGCAGAATTAGCTGCAATTCAGTACACCCTAGGGATTATCGAAAAAATGCCCACAGACCATTATTTCATCTTTACGGACAGTCTCAGTTCCATGAGGCTCTCCGATCGATGAAAGATGTTAAGCACTCTCCGTATTTCCTGGGGAAAATACGGAAACATCTGAGTGCTTTAGCCGAAAAATTGTATCAGATTACCTTAGCGTGGGTCCCTTCTCACTGCTCGATACTGGGTAATGAGAAAGCGGACTCTTTGGCTAAGGTGGGCGCAACAAACGGTGGAGTTTATGAAAGACCAATTGCCTTTAATGAGTTTTTCGCACTTGTACGTCAGAATACGATCATCAGTTGGCAAAATTCTTGGACTAGAGGGGAACTGGGAAGGTGGTTACATTCCATTATCCCCAAGGTATCGACGAGCCCGTGGTTCAAGGGGTTGGATGTAGGTCGAGATTTCATTTGCGTGATGTCGCGGCTTATGTTCAATCACTATAGATTTGATACGCATCTCCGTCGTATTGGGCTCGGGGAAAGTGGTATCTGTGCCTGTGGTGAAGGTTATCACGACATAGAGCACGTTGTTTGGTCATGCCCTGTACACCGTGACGCCAGGTCTAAATTAATAAATTCCCTCCGGGCCGAGGGTAGAGGACCAGCTGTTCCTGTTCGTGATGTCTTGGCGAGTCGTGACCTACCCTACATGTCCCTTATATACATTTTCCTGAAATCCATCCACGCCCCAGTCTAGTCCCATTCCTTTTCATCCACATTCAACAAAACGGCAAGAACACGTCATAGACCTCGATTTTGGAATCAGCAACTGAACCCCACGCGAATCAGCTAGGACCTGAGAACCCGAAGCCTTTTGTGATATCTTGGGTTGAACAACAGCGAACAACAACAACGAACCATAACCAGCAACTGAACCCCGCACAATACTTCCAGGACCCGAAGATTACAAGCCCCTGTCCCTGCTCATGACATCGTGGCTTTGCAGAACAAATCCATACATGCTGCATATTCATGGCCATTCGACGATCATCAGACGACCATTCAACTACAAAACATTGATTGAAAAATATATGCTAGTTTTAAGATAGACTTAATTTCAGCTCGTAGTCGGCAGCGAGGATAAAAAATTTGCTTAAAGATTTTAAGTCATCAGATATAATTGGCGCCGTTAAACATTAAATTATATTTGTGCCGTGTCAAATAAACGATAGGTGAAGAAAAAAAAACCATCCTGGTAGCAATCTGCCTGTTCAGATAGACCATCTCGAGTTTTATGTCAACATCCCTAGTCCTCTGGCGTCTGCGCACATTTCACAATCTAATTAGCAGTCGGGTATGGGAATCAATAGCAAGGAGCTTACCTCTCACAGGAACACGGCGAATACACGTTTTGTCGTCCATGTTTATGACTCGTTCGAAACCCTCCAACGCCTGGTCGATATCTTCTATGCTGTCGAGCGGCGGTGCACAGTGCGTGTGAGACAAAAATCAAAACTACATGACTAATCACATTGATGTAACAGAAAAAGTTGTTCATTAGCTTCAGAGCAACTAATTGCCTAAAAGTCTTATAAGATTAATTGAATCGTAAAAGTGTGCCAACCGCTAACTCCCTAATCCAATATCAGAAACCGCAACTGCATTTAATATGTATTATTCACTTTTTCTAAATTTCTGAAGTGACTCAAATCAAAATAACAAAAAAAAAATTCACGTGCTCAAATAAATAATTTTTTTTATTTATTTATTTCGTCAATCATATATGTAGACTGGTTACAATAATTTCTGAACTATACACGAACATAAAACAAATTAATTTTGTGTCCTCAGCCTCAAGGACTTGAAATACTGTTTTAGTTTATACCGGGACAGCGTAAAGTCAATGGCTTCGCAGTGTTGATTATAAGAATTCATCATACTATTCATAGGTCCATTTTTTGTGTATTCCGTACGTTGATGGTTAAGAGCAAATAAACTACGGTGTCGAAGTTGTCGAATGGGTGCATAAAAGTTCAATTTAGAAAGTAGTACTGCTGAGTCAACGTTCTGCGAAACGATATCGTTTACAAATGAAGCCATCGCGTACTCTCGCCGTTCTTTTAATGTTTGAATGTCAATCAACATGCAGCGTGCTTCATATGACGGAAGACGATGTGCGGTCCAACCTAGCTTACGAAGAGCATATAGTAGAAATTGCTTTTGTACTGATTCTTTTCTTTCTTCATGTACGCCAGGACGAGGAGACCACACAATGCTACAGTATTCCAGTATTGACCTCACATAGGCAATGTACAAAGTTTCGATAGTGTACGGGTCTTGAAAATTGTAGCAGAAGCGTTTGATGAACCCTAACATGTTGTTTGCCTTGTGTATGATAGTGTTATAGTGGTCGATGAAATTAATTTTAGAATCTAAGATTATTCCTAAATCCCTAACTTTATCACAGTTCTTCACATTCTGATCCCCTAATGCAATTACAATTTTTTTTTTCCTCATCTATAGTTTATTTGACACGGCACAAATACAATTCAATGTTTAACGGCGCCAATTATATCTGGTAGCTTACTTTCTAAAGTATCTTAATAACTAAAAGCAAATTTTTTATCCTCGCTGCCGACTACGAGCTGAAACTAAATCTAACTTAAGCTAGAATGTTTTGCATGAAAAGCACTGATTTGTTGTTTGATGGTTTTCCATCGCCATAGGTAAGCAGCATATTGAATATGTTCCGCTGCTGGGCCAAGATATTACGGACTGGCATATTGGGTTGTCTCCCTCGGGGCCTGAGAGTATCGTGCGGGTCTAGTTGCTGTTTCCGGATCCGGGGTCTTAACGTGTTCTTGTCGTTTGGTTGGATGTAGGCGGAAGGGGATAGGACTAAACTGGGGCGTGGATGGATTTCAGGAAAACGTATATAAGGGACATGTAGGATAGGTCACGGCTCGCCAAGACATCACGAACAGGAACAGCCGGCTGCCTACCTTCGGCCTGCAGGGAAGCTACTAATCTAGACCTGGCGTCACGGTGTACAGGGCATGACCAAACAACGTGCTCTATGTCGTGATAACCTTCACCACAGGCACAGATTCCACTCTCCCCGAGCCCAACACGACGGAGATGCGCGTCAAATCTATAGTGATTGGACATAAGCCGGGACATCATGCAAATGAAATCCCGACCTACATCCAACCCCTTGAACCACGGGTTCGTCGATACCTTGGGGATTATGGAATGTAACCACCTTCCCAGTTCCCCCTTGGTCCAAGAATTTTGCCAACTGATGATCGTATTCTGACGTACAAATGCGAAAAATTCATTAAAGGCAATTGGTCTTTCATAAATATCACCGTTTGTTGCGCCCACCTTAGCCAAAAAGTCCGCTTTCTCATTACCCGGTATCGAGCAGTGAGAAGGGACCCACGCTAAGGTAATCTGATACAATTTTTCGGCTAAAGCACTCAGATGTTCCCGTATTTTCCCCAGGAAATACGGAGAGTGCTTAACATCTTTCATCGATCGGAGAGCCTCAATGGAACTGAGACTGTCCGTAAAGATGAAATAATGGTCCGTGGGCATTTTTTCGATAATCCCTAGGGTGTACTGAATTGCAGCTAATTCTGCGACGTAAACAGAAGCAGGATTATCGAGCTTATGGGAGACGGTTAAATTGTTATTGAAGATACCGAAGCCAGTGGACCCATCAAGAAATGATCCGTCAGTGTAGTACATATTGTCGCAGTTGATGTTTCGATATTTATTGGAAAAAATTTTGGGGATCTGCTGCACGCGTAAATGATCCGGGATTCCACGAGTTTCTTCTATCATGGATGTATCGAAAAACACAGTAGAATCAGAAGTATTTGATAAGTCGACACGATTTGGAATATTCGAAGAAGGGTTAATATTTTGGGACATGTGATTGAAATACAATGTCATAAAACGGGTTTGAGAATTAAGTTCGATTAACCTTTCAAAATTTTCAATCACGGGACGGTTCAAGACCTCACATTTGATAAGAATACGAGAAGACAGGCTCCAGAAGCGGTTTTTCAATGGTAGTACTCCAGCTAAGACCTCCAAACTCATCGTATGGGTCGACTGCATGCAACCCAAGGCGATACGCAAACAACGATATTGTATTCGCTCCAGTTTGATCAAATGTGTGTTTGCTGCGGAGCGGAAGCAGAAACACCCGTATTCAATAACAGACAATATCGTTGTTTGGTAAAGCCTTATAAGGTCTCCTGGATGGGCTCCCCACCATTGTCCGGTTATTGTACGAAGAAAATTCACTCTTTGTTGACATTTTTTCATCAGATACCTCACGTGACAACCCCAGGTGCCTTTAGAGTCGAACCAGACACCAAGATATTTGTGTACCAAAACCTGAGAAATCGTTTTACCCATTAATTGTGTTTGAAGCTGAGCAGGTTCATGCTTCCTAGAAAAAACTACTATCTCAGTCTTCTCCGGAGAGAATTCGATACCTAGCTGTAAAGCCCAAGCAGACAAATTGTCCAAGGTATCTTGCAATGGTCCTTGCAAATCGGCAGCTTTGGCTCCTGTAACAGAGATTACACTGTCGTCTGCAAGTTGTCTTATCGTGCATGAATTTGCCAGACATTCGTCGATGTCATTTACATAAAAGTTGTAAAGAAGGGGGCTTAAACATGAGCCCTGGGGAAGACCCATGTAGCTAATGCGAAAAGTTGCCAAATCGCCGTGCGTAAAATGCATGTGCTTTTCGGACAACAAATTGTGCAAAAAATTGTTCAAAATTGGAGAAAATCCTTGTCGGTGAAGTTTACACGAAAGAATGTCAATAGAAACAGAATCAAAAGCCCCCTTAATGTCCAAGAACGCAGACGCCATTTGTTCTTTGCGAGCATACGCCAGCTGAATATCTGTTGAAAGCAACGCAAGACAATCATTCGTCCCTTTGGCACGGCGGAAGCCAAATTGAGTATCTGATAGTAGACCATTTGATTCGACCCAATGGTCTAAACGACGGAGTATCATTTTTTCCATCAATTTCCGGATACAGGATAGCATTGCTATCGGCCTATAAGAGTTGTGATCAGAAGCTGGTTTCCCTGGTTTTTGGATGGCGATCACCTTCACTTGCCTCCAATCCTGCGGTACAATATTTTGCTCCAGGAACTTATTGAACAAGTTCAACAAGCGCCTCTTGGCATTGCCGGGTAGATTCTTCAACAAGTTGAATTTGATTCTATCTAACCCAGGCGCGTTATTGTTACAGGACAGGAGGGCAACTGAAAATTCTGCCATCGTAAAAGGTGATTCAATCGCGTCGTGGCCCGGAGACGCATCGCGAACAATGTTTTGCTCAGGAACAGAGTCCGGACATACTTTCCTGGCAAAATCAAATATCCACCGACTTGAAGACTCCTCGCTTTCGTTGACCGTTACGCGATTCCGCATTCTTCGGGCTGTGTTCCAAAGAGTGCTCATTGATGTCTCCCTCGACGTCTCGTTTACGAACCGACGCCAATATCCGCGTTTCTTTGCCTTAGTCAAGCTTTTAAACTTGGTATCAAGCTCCGAATAACGTTTAAAGTCGTCGGCATCGTCTGTATCCCGGAAGGTCAGATACGCGTCGGATCTTTGCGTGTAGACATCGGAGCACTCTTGGTCCCACCACGGAGTGGGAGGCCGTTCTTTGATCGTTACGCCGGGATATTTCTTCGTTTGGGCTTGCAACGCGGCGTCGAGAATCAAGCCCGCGAGGAAGTTGTATTCTTCAAGTGGTGGATGATGTTGAATCGACTCGACCGCTTTTGAAATCATTTCCTCGTATAACTTCCAATCGACATTCCGTGTGAGGTCATACGGAATGTCAATTGGTCGCATGCGAGTTGACCCGTTATTAATTGAAATAAGAATAGGCAAATGGTCGCTACCGTGAGGATCAAGGATTACCTTCCATGTGCAATCCAACCGTAGCGACGTCGAACATAAGGATAGATCCAAAGCGCTTGGGCGCGCTGGAGGTTTCGGGATACGTGTCATTTCACCGTTGTTTAAAATAGTCATGTCGAAGTCATCGCAAAGGTTATAGATTAAAGAGGAGCGGTTATCATTGTATGGGGAACCCCAAGCCACGCCATGAGAGTTGAAGTCTCCCAAAATCAAACGTGGCGAGGGAAGAAGTTCTATTAAATCAAAGAGCAGCCGTTGCCCAACCTGTGCTCTGGGAGGAATATATATTGAGGCAATACAAAGCTCTTTACCTTGTATTGTCATTTGACATGCGACAACTTCGATGCCTGGAATCGAGGGGAGGTTAATACGATAGAAAGAATAGCACTTTTTAATCCCTAAAAGTACTCCTCCATATGGGGTGTCTCGATCAAGGCGAATAATATTAAAATCATGGAAGTTGAGATCAATATTTGAAGTAAGCCAAGTTTCACAAAGGGAAAATGCATCGCATTTGTTTTTATTTATCAAAACTTTAAACGAATCAATTTTTGGTAAAATACTTCTACAATTCCACTGTAAGACAGAGATAGAATCCTTCATATACGCAGTTGAATTAGGCATCGAAGGATACAATCGCTGCAAGGAGGGGCCATTGGGCAGTCAACTGCTTCAAAAATGATCTAACTGTTGGGAGGAATGCTGTAAGAAAATTTTTAATTGGATCGGGTACATTGAAATTTTCAAAAATCCAGTCCACAATGTCAGAAGATTTCACTAATCCAGAGTTTGTTTCATCAACTGGATGTGCAAAAGGAACAACTGGGGTTTTAGATGTTCCTGGAAGTGCTGGGAACTCCTTCTGGGACTTTAAATTTGCAAGCCCAGGAGGAGTTTGCTTCGGTTTTTCCGCAGCACTGTTTGGTTTGTTCGTACTTTTCATTACACTTTGGGAAATCTTAGGACCTTTACGGGGAAGTTTAGGAGAAGAAACATTTTTCCTCTTCCTAGACTCCCCAGGATTGGCATAAGATGTTCCCGCTGATGAATCGTCAGAATCGGTTTCATCAGAGGGAGACAGATCAAAGGGGTTCGATGTTATGGTAGAAATGGTCACGGTCTTCTTCAGCATCTCAGCGTAAGAACGCTTTGAACGCTCCTTAAGTGACCGCTTGATTTTATCTCTGCGCTGCATGTACACCGGGCATGTGGAGAGCTCATGCTGGTTTTCCCCACAGTGAATACATTTTTCAGCATTAACACTGCAAGAATCTTCCGCATGAGTCTCCCCACACTTGCTACATCGTGCCTTATTGCAGCAGTAGGCGGCTGTGTGGCCTAACTGCTTGCAATTGGTGCAATTCATAACACGGGGTACATACAATCGCACAGGCAGACGAACCCGGTCGATCGAGACGTGGCTAGGGAGTGCAGATCCGGCAAACGTAACGCGAAACGAGTCTGACGGAGTGTAAACTTTTTTACCGCCGACGAGAGACATGGACCGCAATTGCTTACAATCCAAAATCTTCGCCTGTGTTTCGGTATTTTTGAAGCAACCGGTTGCGCTTTTTAGGATACACTCGACAGACAGACTCGAATCGGTTATGACACCGTCGATCTCCACGTCTCGTGCGGGTATGTAGACGCGATACTCGCGTGTGAAGAGCTCAGAGCAAGCGATAGCATTGGCCTGTGCCTGATCACTGACCACGACACGGAGCTTGTTAGGTCGGACCTTGGAAATTTCGGTCACGGCCTTGTACCCCTTCGTCAGGTCTTTAGCAATTTGCAGTATGTTTAAACGCTTTGAATTCACTCCTGCCTTTGGACGAAAATAAACAGTATAGCTGCCCTGTTGAGATCCGTCCGGGTAAAGCCTGGGGCGAGGGGGGACTGGAGAATGAACAGGAGAGGGGGTAACAGAAGGGTCAGGGTCAGGGGGGTTCGGGGATGGTGGCACGGGAGGCGAGGGATCTATATCCATTGCGCTAAATGTAGCGCACTAGCGCACTAGCGCCGACAAGAACACGTACCTCTTTACTTCTTCCTTCCAGCAGTGGTTGTCCGATCGTTCGAAGCTGCACCCAAAGCAGCCAGCAGCACCAGTACAGCAGCACCAATACAGCCACCAGCAGTGAGCCGGGTGTGAGATCACTCAGCACAGCGACACGGACTCGACTGTCAACTGATGGGCTTGGATTAAAAAGATCTATTCACGGTGCACAGATCAAAACTGCAGCTGGTATTTTGCACCAATACAGCCAAAGTTGTGAGCCGGGTACAGAACGTATCGACACAACTCACAATCTAGTTGGCCTTTAGCGCGAATAATACACTCTTTTGTTTGGCTATTCGTACACACGGACCGGATTGTAATAGAACGACCACTTTGCACCTCCGTTTCTGTCGAGTGTTCGACGCGGAATGAGTGATTACAATTTTGGGCGTTGTTAGTTTTCTGCTAAAGGATATTACATTGCATTTTTTTACATTTAATTCAAGTAGGCTTTTCTTACACCAGATGTAAAATGTGTGGATTTCATTCTGAAATACATTGATGTCTTCTTGACTTTTTATTTCCAAAAACAGCTTCATGTCGTCGGCATATATTAGAACTTTAATATTTTTGAGGATGAAGGAAACGTCGTTTACGTACAAAATAAAAAGAAGTGGTCCTAAGTGGGAGCCTTGGGGAACACCTGAAGTAACTTGAATGGGATTAGACTTTTTTCCATTAAATTTTATTATTTGTTGCCTGTTTGTTAAATATGATTCAAGCCACTTCAGGAGACCAGACTCAATTCCAATTTTTTGCAGTTTAAAAAGTAGCATTGGTATGTCAATACGATCAAATGCTTTGCTAAAGTCTGTATAAAGAGCTTCAACATGGTTCCCATTATCCATTGCATTCAATGAGTAATCTACGAATTCAAGTAAAAAGTATTGTGTAGTATTGTGTATATTGATTTGAAGTTGGTCACGCAAAGTGCTTCAATTGTGCTCAAAATCGCAGGGATGCATCTATGTTGAAAATAATCAAACCCGTATTGTTTCGTTGGGTTGTTAAGGGGACCAGCTCCGAAATAGGGTGACCATAAAAAACGGCTATATTCGATGTATTTTATTTAAAAAAATTCATAACTTTTGAACCAGTTGATCGATGTTCGATCTTTTTGGGTCAAATTAAAGGTAATTACGTCTAGTTATAAGAAAAAATACCAAAACATAAATCTTGGTGCTTTTATATGCATAATGTATAAAATTATTGAAATTTTCGTCTTGTTTTTAAATTGAATTTACTCAAATTTAAAAATTGAAATATCTCTAAAAGTTCCTCCATTTATAGAGTTAAGCATGCCCTTCAAAAAGAGACCAAGAGATATTTTTTATGTTTGCCCCAAAATGAATGACATACAAATGAAAAACGCATGTTTTTTGATGAAAAACACCAATAACTTTGAGTAGAATAGAGATATTTACGATATCAGAATTGAAAATTGCTTCTCTTAAAAAGCTTTAAAAGTCGTTCAAAGGCAGTTTAAGGGTGAAACTTGAAATGAAGAAGTTAGAGCGCAAAATACGTTTTTTCAATATAAATCGGTTGTTTTCAAGGATAGAAAAAAACTTTTTTTTACAAAGTTACTTAAAATAATTGAAGCTATAACATTGTAGAACAATTTCTTCTTCTATCTTCAAAGATAAAAAAGTTAGATAGTTGATTGCTTCGAAAATTTTGGTCACCCTAATTTTTGATAATTTTGCAATAAGCGCATTATCATATGTAACAATTTTGTAGAAGAAAATTTTTCTCTAAAACATTGCTATAGAGCTCTAGACCCAAATTTCCCCCTAAATTTGGTTTCTGGACCATTGTGCATTGATGTAACAGAAAAAGTTGTTCATTAGCTTCAGAGCTACTAATTGCCTAAAAGTCTTATAAGATTAATTGAATCGTAAAAGTGTGCCAACCGCTAACTCCCTAATCCAATATCAGAAACCGCAACTGCAGTTAATATGTATTATTCACTTTTTCCAAATTTCTGAAGTGACTCAAATGCAAATAACAAAAAAAAAATTCACGTGCTCAACAAATATTGTGTATATTGATTTGAGCACGTTCGCCTAGGATTCAACAAACCAACTGAATATCCTTAGGCATAATTGTGACACGTTTCGCGTGAATAGCGCAAAAGTTAGAGTCTTCGAATAAGCCGACCAAATATGCTTCTATATGCTTGGCAGCCGACTGGAAACGAAGATCAGTTTTGAAATCATGGGCAATTTACCGAACCAGTCTCTGGTAAGGCAACTTGCGGATCAGCGATTCCGTAGATTTCTGAAATCGACGGATTTCACGCGAAGCCAACGGTAACGATGCGGCTGCTCGACGGTGGACGGTGAACTCTTCCAATCAGCTTTTGTTGCCAGCTGTTTACAGGGAACCTTTTCTCCAGTAGACTTACGATCCAATTGTCCTGTTGTGTTCCTGATGCAAAACTTTTTAAAAAAACCTAATTCGAAGAATGAAGAGCGACAAAAATTCACTGCCACTTGTGCTGCCTTCACTATAGTGTTCGATGTTGATCAGGAAAAAAATCAAAGTGAATGGGTTCCCCGCTGGAAAGCTGTGAGTCAGCTCGTCCGGAAACCGTACAGATCACGCTAGTACGCGTCCGTTTCGGTTTTGTTGATAGTTTCGCCAAGTTCCCCGCTGGACACCTCGTTCTTCTCCAGTGATGAAGCGGTAGCTGGTTTCGGAGGTGGTTGCCAGATCGTTTTTAAAATTGTGTTGCTCTACCGTTGCTGAGTGGTCATCCACTGGTTAACTGATTGGTATTCAAATAAATGTTGTGTGAACAAAAAAAAAACTGATTGGTATGAGCAGAGGAAGGTTCTTATATAGCCCAAATAGCTCATTGTCGGTTAACTAGGTATAATATTCTGTCGACCGTGTTCGGGAATGCAAGTCATTGATAATTTGCAGTCGATTGATGTAAGAAACTGACTGAGTTGTAAGCGCTGACTGAGTTGTAAGCATTTGATAGTGGACAATTTTCGTGATACTCTCGATGTTTTCGATTTTTCAATTGTACCTCTATATATATTACCGTGCAACATAATTCTACGTCAAAATGTCCGATTATAATAAAATTCAGTATGTTCAATCAAAATGTAAGTCATCATTTCAGGGTTTTAAGACTGTCTATTCATTTGAAATCAATTTTGTTTACATTGGTTGCGTAGTTTCTGACATTATGATGTTTCGTGATTTTTACATTTGAATATGTATTTTGCAAATTTAGTTTATTATATTAACATTTTTTTCAGAGTGTATTACTTCTTATCAATTTCCTGCCATATACAACAGTTTAGTAAAGGTTAATATTGTTGAGATACAATTTTCAAAACATTTTTCTAATATTGATACTGCGTTTTGAAAAAAATAACGTCAGAATAGTCCCAATACGTAGAGAAAAAATCATGTTTCCTCTAGTTGAAACTATTCACAAAGGTTCATTGATATCAAAAAGACTCATGCTTTATCGTTTGCCTATTTTACATAGAATTACACCACACATAAAATGTGTCTAATTCGGTAGTTGCTCTTGCTTCACATACTCTTTCTCACTCTCCGTCGCTATTTGGTAACAATAGACGCATTAATAGATGTAACTTTCAGTTATTTTACATTATCGTGAGTTATTGAATACAACTGCATGGAAAAGTCTAAATCATTTTTTTGTGTAATAAATCGAAGCGTTAATTCTATAAACTTTAAATTTCAGCTGCAGAAAATTATATAGTTGAAAAACTCTTGATTAGCACTTTCTTGAATTGTGAGGCTAGACAATTTTAGATTTTTTTTAACTCAACCATGACCAATATCGGTCACGATACCCTATATGCTAGTGGATGTTTGCGTTCTCGACCGCTGGAACAGATGAATATAGAAGAACGTAATGATTACAGCTGATCTGCCGTTGTACTAACGAATGAGTTTGGCTTTTCTATGGCTATTCTCCGCTAAAGTAAATCTGTGCTCAGTCGGCATCCGGCAGCCAACCTTGTGTTATGTGTGTATCTCGCTTTTGATCGTTGATGTTGTTGTCACGGTTTACTCGTCATCGGTCATGATATTTTTGGAAACCGTGAGCTTTGTATTAGTTGTGTTCAGTTGATGATTGAGTAGCATGATGACTGTTTGGTTAATATTCTGAAACAGTATCGAAGTGTTTTGACAACAATTAATTTGATAGTGCAGTGCATATAGGGAAAACGAAAATTGTAACTAACGGTAATTTTGTGATACAGGCATTTGAATGCATTGCAAAGCTCCATTACTGCTGACACCTGTGCTGCATGCCTGTAGGAATATACGAATATACGATGGGTTTTTCAATGTATGACTAATCATGATGAAGGTCGGGGCTAAAAAATAACCGTATACATTCTAGGGACACGATGTTTCGTTTTACGTTTCGTAGTAATATTCATACATAAATTGACTCTTTAGTAACATAGTATTGAAATAAATGATCACTTTGTTCGAGAAATGAATTGTAAGCCAAAACAAACAAATGACGGTTGAATGATCTAAATATTAGACGAAACGCTTGCGCATTGCGGAAAATGGCGGATTTTTGTGCGAAGTTAGTGAACAGTTGCGATTATGAGTAACGAAACAGTTCCATTAGGCGAATTTATACGTAGCGAACAAGCTGAATTATATTAGAAATGCATTTCTCAATATTAAGTGACCTAAAATTTGTTATTTATTTTTCAACCTCGACAATTATTTTGTTAAACTTTGAAGAGATGTTACGGATTGAACTCTGAATCGTTTCCTTAAACAATTCCTATTTTGAGCCAGGCGTACACAGCTCATTACAATGGGTACATTATTTCAACACAAATATTAAAACATAATTTAGTGCTCAAGGTTGCACAACTCAAAAATACTGTAATAACAAAACTACATTATATCTAATATATTATTTAACATTATTTTACAAAATACAATATTTTACAAAATCAATGTATGTTTGTGGAAACAATTTACTTTGCAAGATTACAGCGCTACGGCTATGGCTATGGTAACAATTTCGAGCTTCCTCCGGCATTCGTGAAATTAGTTGTCGTAATCGATTCAAGATCGTGACGATTCTTAGCAAATATTTCAAAACTATTTTCAATATTCCTTGAGCTACACTACTTGCTGCTGGAAACTGTCGATTGTGCGCTACACGATAGGCGACTTCCGTTAACAGTCGATGGTGCTAATTGTTGATTTGTTGGAGAATGTGAACTGGCGGGACTGATGATAAATAATTTAACACTGTCTTAGAGCACCACGGGGTAGTATGCGGCCTTTTAACAGGCAGCTTATTTATAACTCACTAACTAAATTTGCAATTTTAATACAAACGTTTTTGTAACAGTTCATTTTTTCCTCAGATTCAAAATATATACTAACAGACACACTCAAAGAGTAATAAGAGTATGTATATGTAAGCTGTTTCTCTCTCTACTCTTTATGCCAGTGTTTTTTGTTTGATTTATGCATGCTTAGTTCTGTTCAAAATGGTGTCGAAACAAGCAGCATAGCGCAAGCGCATGCACAAATTTTCAGTGAATAGTTTACGGCGAAAATCTTCCGGTTTCGACTGTGTATAATGTCTTGCAAACCTCAACAATGATTAACAAAAGAATGGTGGACGACCGGCCAAAGTAATTGACTAAAAAGAACTTAGTTTTTCTTGTCTAAACGAAAGTTCAAACCAGTTGTCTGGTTATAAATGTGTACCAGAACAAATATTCGAAGTAGCTTTTGACTCTATTCCTTCAAAAACACCGATTCGATTTAGGAATATATACAGCATCAACACTTTACGTCGAAAAACACAAACGCTCCTGAGCAACCTTTCGAGCCTATTTGTACCCAAAATACGCAACCCAAATTATCTACCTCAGTGTCGCCCAAATAAAGATTCTTTTAAGATTTTGAGTGCCTTGGTGTACAAAAATAAATGGAGAGCAACGAACAAACCAAATGGAACAAACGACCGACTGGTAGAATCAAGGGATGACAGACATGCTGCTCACAACCGTAGACGTCTCTTGAACTCTTCGCAATCTTGTGACATATTGTCCCAAATATTGATCAAGAGTTTCTTGAAAGTTTCAATAGTGCAGTCTTTTGTGCTTCCAATTTTTCTGAACATGTTTGCCCATGCCAAGTAATTCGATGAAAAGGCAGGCCAATCTTGTGATAATATAAAATGAGCCGAATTCCGGCGACATCACTCCTGGGTTGTTTTCGATCGTTGAGAAGAGACAGAATCCTGTTGAAAACAGTAATTTTCATCTGGAATAAATGTCGAAGTATGAAGTAACAAGTGGCTCTTCAAAACATGCTCGATGTAGTAATTAGTATTGATTTTCACTCCTGACTCGATAAAATGTACACTCTGAAAAAAATGCACGTAAAATTTACCGGGAAAAGTGGCTGATTTCACGTACACCTTCTTTTCACGTAACTTTTGCCTATTCCTCGAAAGCCGATCATGTGGCAGTGTGTTAGTGCCAACTTCGGTATCAATCATCTACGTGTTAGTCAGGTAATTATAACCTGATTTTCACGTACCTTCTTACGTGATATTTAGATGAAACCACAAATAGAACTCATAAACCCACATGATTTTCACGTATCTTTTACTTGTTATTCAGATGAATTGTAATTGTAATTGTAATTCAGATTGAATTTTAAGCAAATAGAATACACAGCGCATATAAGAAATATAATTTATTTTCAACTAATAATAAATAATTACTTGTTCAGAACCGAGATTTCCGACAGGAGAAAAACAGAAATGGCCGGAACGATGTCAACCGTTCATAGTTTTGACTTGCAGCTAACGCCGGAGGTGTTCCGCTCGAAGCTGACTATTGACGATTCCAATCGTTCCAGAAATAATTCACCAACTGAAAATTTGCAAGTTTTATTTTTTTGCTAATCTGAATATTATTCTGGCTAGGTACTTACATTGCGTGTTTTTCAATATTGAATTAGCTGGAGCAGCTCAGGAGTTCTTTGTACGCCATACTGAATATTTTGCATACTAAAAATACACGTAAATACCGTTGTCGAAAACGTCACACCACAGCCGCACTAATACTAACAAAGTCAAAACATACAAATACCAACGCGCTTAAACTGTTTACGTTATAATTTGACCGATTTACGCGAATCGTACCTGAAGTTTAGGTGAAAGTTACTAACGTCACGTAAAATGGCAGCTGGTCAGCCGCTTACGTGATTTTTCAGGTGGATTTTACGTGCCTTTTTTCAGAGTGTAGTGAAAGCTTGACATTTTGCGAAATTCCACCCATGACATCACTCTCGACACTTTTTGGAACCGCTGCGCTACTCATTTATTTTTGGGAACATCAGCAAGATTCGCTGCGCATGCTCTATCATTCTGATAATCGTGAGTATCTTCAAAAACATCATATCAAGAAGACTGGGAAATATGCCTGAGATTGAGCGACAGTTTTTGAGTAAAAGTGGAACTGACGCACTCTAGTGTGTGCTGGCGATGCGAATGCAAGCCGAACGCACAGGCCAGACCACTCTGTCTTCGCAGCGATGTAATTACCAGCAGTTTCATAGTAAACTTCCACCTTGAATAGTTGGTGTGCGCTGTTTGATTTGATGCTTGTCATTTGTATGAGATCGATCCAGAGTTGCCAGTCTTCTTGATATGATGTTTTTGGTATCTTGCAACAGAAACATATTTTCCATCAGTAACAGCTAAATGCTTGTATGTGTTTCTGCAGGTTAACATGCAACCAAGAGCCGCAGTGCTTGTAAGACTTGACTCGCTCCATTTGTATTGGTACCACATTCAAATTCATCTCAATTCCTTTTACTCCACACATATTCAGAACCTTTTCCCGAGCGTCCTATCTTCAAATGTCATAATATAAAACCCCACGGTTTTGTTTGCTAGCTCACTTCACTGTTGACCGCTTGGAAATGAAAAGGTGTTACGATATTGCGACCGGAGTTGCCGGAAATAATTGCAAAATCATGAATATGCGTATCCTAGATTGGCGCGAGTTTTGTACTATCAAACAGTTCCAAATGAGCTGTTTGCGGTTAACCCTCTAGTGCCCAAGTTAGTTTTCAGACGGACCTCGGTAAAATCACTATGAATCATTATTAACATTTTAAAAGTATTTATTTAAAACTTTGTGGAGTTTCAACTGAAGCGTGTCTAAAGGCGGCACTGGGCACTAGAGGGTTAGTACGGTGAAGTTTAGGTTGAAGCCAACTAGAGAAATACAAACTTTGTATTATGCGGAACTTGTAATCTGTTCAATTTTCATAAAGCGATGAGTCCGTGTTTCATCATGGATTACATTCGCTTGCAGGAAAGCAAACGTTTGTGTTCTTCTCTAACTTGTAGAAAAGCATACGAAAACAACAACATTTACATCATAACGGGTGACAAAAGAGGATTTTTTTTACCTAAATCAAAAACAAACACGCTCAGATATAGTATAAATGAGAGTAAAAATATGTAGGCTCTCACTCTCCTCTTTATGCCAATATTTTACGTTTTGCTTATGCATGGCGTCGAAACTAGCAGCATTGCGTAAGTGCATTGTACTGTTCTATAAAATCTCGGCATGAAGTGCACGGTAAACCATTATATAAGCAAGTCTTTCTTTTTCGATGTAGTACAATCTCCTGCAATCCTTATCAATAAATCTCACTATGGGTTTAATGATAGTAATTTCGATCACGGGTTTCTTCAAAACACGTTTTACTATGTCAAAACCAACGTTTCAAGGATATACGTGTTTAAAGAAACCCGTGACCGAAACCGCCATCATTGAACCCATAAACTATTTATTCGTCAAACATCGCTTAACATAAATCCCACTGGTATTGAAAAGCCGACCAAAGTAATGAACAAAAAACAATTTTGTTCTTCCGCTCTAAACCATGGTTCAAGCGCAGTGGGTTGCGTATCAATTTACACATTCGTCTTGGTACACTTGTATCAGGACGAATGTTTGAATTAAAAAAAAATTTGATTTCTTCAAAAACACCATGCCGATAAAGCATACAAAACGTTCCTGAATAAAAAATCGACCTCACTTGTACTCAAAATACGCAACCCGTCGAATTTATCTCAGTTTCCTCCAAATTCTTAACTCTTTGGGATTTAGAGTTTCTTGGTGTTCAAAAATAATTGAGAACAAAAACTGAAAACTGATACACAGTGAAGCAATTCCATAAAAAATGTCCCACTTTTAATATCAATTTCGAATTCTAATTTTTGATTTGGATGAAACTTTGCACAAATGTTCTTATGAACCGAGGTTGCCATTTTGTGTTTTTTTTTAAATTTCGATAAAATTTGTTAAAAAGGTTTATGTAAAAGTAATATTCATGATTACAAATATTTTTATATGAGCGGGGGCCTAGTGTGGTTGGTAACGCTCGACGCCTGGGCTCGAATCCCACCGCCGCCATAGGTGTCGATGGTTGTGAGGTGGCGTGATCCACTCACAATCAACCCAACTGGTCTAGATTCAATCCTAGCCGACACCGGGAGATTTTCTGAGGCGAAAAATCTCTGGGATCACGCCTTTCAACGCATGAGGAAGTAAAGCCGTTGGCGCCGGTCCGTTAATAAACGGGTCGTGAGTTAGGGTCCTGGGTGTGGAGTCGCCTCCCTGGGCGTCGGTGATTGGCCACAACAGTGGCGGAACTAGACCGACGGAAAATAAGCGAGAATAAAAAATAATATTTTTATAGCCACAACAGTTTATTTGATCGTTGTGACGTCAGCGGCAAAGTTGAAGAAAATAATGTTATCTCTCCGAAAAAATGTACATGTAAAAATTTTTTTCAACAAAAGATAACAAAAAAATATTTCAAATCAATTATCGAAGCCCAATTTCAACTTTTATTCCTTTTTTAAAAGTTTTAAAAGGTTTACTAAACCTAACCTGGTTCTCTAATCATGAAGAAATAAGACACAAAGTTGAAATTTTCTAAAAAAAAAGGAAAAAAAATTAAAGCCAGAACAACTGTTTGATTGGTATTATATCTTCAGCAGAATAGTAGACAGCAATTTTATCCTTTCAGAAATGATACACCGTGAGACGAAACCAAATTTTAGGAAACTACACAAAAATATAATAATAAATTGTATATCTGAAAAAACTCACGGACAACTGGTTTCTTGAAAATGTTATTTGCTCGACATATAGGACGTTGACTCATATTGCCATATTGAAATTTTCCAAGGAACACGATAAAATTTTCAAAATTTCATGTGTCGTTCCATACGAAGTGTCCATGCCACTTGGACACGACCATCACAAATTAAGCTAAAATTTGGTGGAATTATTCTAGGTTTACTTTGAAAAAATCTCAATTCTAGTATAGATTGGAATAATCTCCACTCTGTGGAACCCCCTTTTTGTTGCAAAATAACGTATTTTTTGGTCAAAATCTCTTTATTCTTTTTCCTACAATTCATAAACGTATAATGTCCGAAAAATACTGATAGGAGCAATTCTCGCTGAAACCGTCTCACTGGTGAGGTCTTTCAAAAAGGATATTTTTATGTCTAAATGATTGAAAGTAGCGAAAAAATGAGAATAAAAATGGCTACATTAGCCGAAAAATGTACATTAAGTTTTAAAATACAAAAATAATCTATCTGGCAACACTTCCGGTCAAAAATTATATATAAGATTCTTTGGATTATTTTCCTTAAAAATCATCTAGATGAGCAATTCTCGCTGAAACCGTCCCACAATTCTCGCTGAAACCGTCCCACATGAGGTCTTTCAAAAAGGATATTTTTATGTCTAAATGATTGAAAGTAGCGAAAAAATGAGAAAACCACGTTGGTTAGTTCATATTGAGTGACCCCTCGGGTACAAATCAGTTAAACGGTTTTTACAAAAATTGATTTTTGTGCAATTCTTGACCTTTTTATTGATTTGTTTCTCTTGAATTTGTCATTGAACCCCCTGCAACCAACACATCGTTTTCAAGAGGAATGATAGAGCTTTCATTTGAAGAAGAAAAAATTGGCCGCCATCTTATATCTCGCCGCCATCTTGGATTTCATCAGAAAAACGTGTTTTTGAGCAAGTTTGCAACCAAGTTTGCAAAGCTGAGAAAAAAATGCTTTAAGATACATTCAAAATATTAGGTGTCAATCATTTACTTACACTTGGTCGGCCAACAGCACAACTTGGGTACATATAACCCACAACACAATATAAAATTGATAAAAGAATTAACAATATAAATACGTTTATTCACAAGATTTTTTAAAACAATCAACTTTTTATTTTTCAAACGTTTTTCACATATAACATGGTGTTTCTCGATGACAGTTACACAAACAAGAAAATTTTATATGAAATCATATACGTCTTTTCGTTCCATGAAGCTTAGACGCTTTGTATACTCTTAAACTTATCTGTGAGGGCATCAATATCTCTAACAGAAAACTTTTTTCGAATCATAGTTGGATTTCTGCATAAGATTGCTGCAGATAACCTGCCAAAGAAAACCATTGCCAAAGCCGTTCGCTACCCTATGTTTGGAGCAATATGTGTTGAACAGAAACAAATTGTTTGAAAGAATCATAAATTGAGGGATTTTCTTAGACATCAATTAGGAGTGAGACAACACGCAGCGATGAAAAAAAAACACTTCTGGGGTTTCCAACACACAACACAAATCTAAGTTATTCGGATGATGTGCATCTAACAAAGAAAGAGGATTTAAGTTTATTATAACGTGTACAACTCATTAGTTGAACAGCTCAAGATAAAATAACGATTGAGTCATATTCGTTTCATTTCCATCACGAATCAGGGCTAACACAGCATAATTGAAACATTGATAAAGTTACAACCGTTAGCAGGCGCATTCAATAATCTAATCCCAACTGGTGATGCGATAAAAATTATGCTTGAAATTTTCCACGATGAAACTGTTCAGTATGGTTAGAGAACAGATTGATCTTCCATTTGCAATACAGTTTGTGTCAATTGTGTATATAGTTGACGATTAATAAGAGCTTGAAGTTCATTTTTTGTGCTAAAAACTGATTTCTCTCCGCTGAGACAGAGTTGAGTACGTCACGCAAATTGTGGTTAAAATCAAGTTCTCCTCCTCTCTTGGTCACGTATTCCCATATTATTGATCCTCACCAGAAAAGTATGGCACATCTCGACAATCCTCTCCCTCCAGCAGGATAAAAACTCCTCAAAATACCTCATTCATCATCAATCCACGATACTGAATATGGATCGGATATGTTAAGTGATGCTTCTTTAATATCCACCTTTAATAAGTTTCAAACAATTCAATTATTAAAACCTAACCGAACAATTCAATCATAAAACAGAAAGTTGTGAATAAAGAGAAGTAAACTAGAGAAGGTTTCAAATATTTTTTAAAAAATTCTCTATGTGACATTATGCAACTCCTTACTCCTCCTCTCCCCTCCGCCGCCAATCATCCCTGTTTTCTTAACCCCGTCTCCCGTATATAGGGGGACGTGCTTTGTGAATGCCGGCTAATGGTACGAACCGTCGGGGATTTCAGTTATGAATCATTTTACCACTTGCCATTTGTGTCTCATGTATGCAGTCAAGTAAAACAGAGGGGATTTTAATCATTGCTGCTAATGTCTGCCTAGTACCTAACCAAACCATGTCTGCTGGTTCAGTTTCGATTCAGACTGGTGTCATATATGTAATGTGAAAGCAATAATGGATAACCAATTGTTGGATTGGGTGTTTGTGGAGTTAAGTATTGAGTGGGAGTTCCTGGATTTATATATTGAGGATTTACAGGCTTATTTGACATTTCACAATAAGTAAGTAAATTTTTACAGGACCTGGGTTTAACAGTAGCTAATGGTGTCAGCAGTTAGTTTCGAAAAAATAATAAAGTTCAATCAGATTTAGTGATTCATTTAACAACAATAAAATATATTCAGATCAAATAGAATCTACTTATTTTATAAAGTGATAATAGTAAACGTAAACTCCATCATGGACGAGGAGGCAATGTGGAAAGGATTTTATCAAGAAATCCAGGAGATGAAGAAACAGCCGGTTTCAGAACATCAATCAATGTAGGTTGCATTTTTGAAATTGTTTAGTATGTATTTTGTTAGTTTAAGGATAACAATCATTGTTTGTCTTATGGCATTATTGTGTGTAGAAATATAAGTTTTCAAATTACTATTATGAGCAAATTTAAAGTACCGTAACCCGAGGTGAGATTGTGCCATGCAAACCCATTTTTTTTGTCAGCCCCATAGCGATCACAAGGCCAAGCTTTTTTGAATGAGTTTCCTTGAATGCTTAAACTAGAAAGAAAAGTTTCTTGATCCTGAAACGATGGCTGATAAGTCATGGGTTCGATGGCACAATCTCACCCCCACTGGCACAATCTCACTCTGGCTTATGGTAGACTGAAACTATTTGAAATTTCTTAAAAAAAAACACATACAATCATAACAAAAGCGTACTACCTATTTGGTGTATATCTTAACGGAAGGTCGAGAGAACAGTTTATAACGCGTAAAATATCTATTTTATTGTCATACATAGCATACGTGCAATGACAGTCAAGTGGCTTAATTACTGGTAAAACGATCATTAGAAAATTTCTCATCGACGACAATGTAATTCTAAGCCCCTAACAATAGAATAGGTGATAGATTCAACATTCCATTAAAGAAATTGAACGTAAAGATGATGAAGGAGTGACAAGGACTGATGAAATACCATGTACGTAGGGATCTGGGTTGCAAATTTTCACTGTAAGTGATAGATTCTCAGTTAAAACTGAAAACTACGCATATCAGTATCATCACGAACGAGCTGAATGTGAATGTTAGCTCAGATCAAATAATTTCGATATTAAGATAAATCATTTATATCACTGACATGATTATTGACTGATAATAATTGACTCGGGTGACACTCAATATCAGTTTGAAGAGAGTGAAAGTGAAACTGCTGTTGTATCATTTTCATTTTTCTGTGTCGAAATTTCGCAACACTGGTAGGGATATTATCCATTCTGATTTGGAAGGACATATCCAGATTTTGATTTTGGGGCGTCCTGATTTGTTTTTTATACTCCAACACTTGCTCTGATTTTTGGATCGTCCGAGAAATAACCTTTCAACCTATCATGTATAAGGCATATTTGAACGCAATATTTGTGTGAGATTGCTTACATTATAGGCAATGAATAGGAAAACGCTATCTACCAAAATTCATGGTACTTTGTCCGTGAGCTGGAAAAACTTTTATTAGCCATCATTTTGAGTGGAATAATTAATTGGTGTAAAATAAACTATACATCGTGACATGACTGTTAATACAATTTGCTTATTGAATAATATTGATTTAGAGTTTTCTGTGAGTCATAACAGTAAGTCTGTACTGATAAACTAATATTTCATAAGTTGGGTTTATAATATTGCTTTTTGTTTACCGGTAAAGGGTCGCGATAAACATTTCGTCCCTGATAGAAAACGGTTGATCGAATACAACAAAATGAAGGTGAAACTTTCAAAAAATAGCAGAAAAACCTCGACTGCTCAGAGAATATAGTTAAAAAATCTGTTACGAGTATTGAAATTCGTAAAAAAGTTGCATTCCTCACATCTATAGCCATTGAAACGGAACTTGAATTGAAGGTGACGTCTAAAACCATCCGGAATAGCCTGATTGATTGTAAATACCGTGCTCGCACTACCTGAAAAACTCCTTTCTCCTCCTCGTGGTACGATGCTACCCTAACACCCTAGCAAGTCGTCATAGGTTCGAGTCTCGGCTCGGGAGAGACTTTTAGTGTCAGTAGGATCCTTGCGCTAACCCCGCAATTGTCCTTCACAATTTACAGTTGGCTGCGAAGTCTGTGTATAATAAACAGAAGGTCGAGTTCCGAATCGGAATGTAGCACCAAGGCTTTGCTTTGCTTTTATTACAATAGCTAATTGTATTTCGGACGTCTTCGTAGTCGAAACTCTTTTATATTTAGGTTGGAGTTTGCTCGAAACTATAAATTTATAATTTATTCATTTTAAAGGGGGAAAGAGATATGATTTCATATAACTTACAATTTTAGTCCATTTTAGTTTTGTAATAGATTCGAATATGTAAATAATTTTATAAATGTTCAAGTAATTTTAGAAATGTTCAAAGACTCAATTAATCCACGCGCTACTCACTGCTTTTTAACAGGATGTTGGTACTGTCAGATCAGTAAGCAGAGGGTAAGCCCGACATGGCTTGTCAAATGATAAGACCGTTTCGGACAGGGACAGTTCGATTTTGTCACTCTTGCCACTATGGGAACATTCCCCCGCCCGTATTGCTGGTGACTGGACCTCAGCTATACTACTTCCGTTAACATCTAATAGTGCAAGCTTTACTACAGGTCTCTGTAGAATTTTGTTCGCTGTTTGCACTTCAGCTCGTCGAACCCTACCATCCTTGCCCGGGAAAACCTTTATGACCCGTCCTCTAACCCACCTGTTGCGCACAGTTTCATCTACCACTACTACCAAGTCACCTGTCGCAATTGGTTTTGTGTCAGCAAACCATTTTGTCCTTCGAGCGATAGTTGGGAGGTAGCTTTTCACCCACCTATTCCAAAATTGTTGCAGAAGATGTTGTATTAAATTCCAGCTATGCTTCAATGCCAGCCCTCCATCAATCGGTGCCTTAATCGGTTGTGTTACTCCAGATGAGCTCATCAGCAATGATTAGGTGTCAATGATTCTTGTTCCTCAGTTTCAAGAGGTATGTATGTCAGAGGTCGAGAATTGACCATAGCCTCGGCTTCTGTTGAAACCGTATAGAACGATTCCTCATCCAGCTTCGAGGAATTTGAGATACATTCCATTGCCTTCTTCACAGCTCTCACCATCCGCTCCCAGCAGCCCCCCATGTGCGGTGCCGCGGGAGGAATAAAATTCCACTGCGTGTTACTATCCGTGAATGTGCTGGCTAAATCATGGTTGATGTTGAGAATCTCTTTTTCGAGTTCGCCACTAGCGCCTATGAAGTTTGTACCGTGGTCTGAAAATATTTCCTGTGGAGATCCCCTGCGAGCGACGAACCTCCTGATAGCTTTTTTACAGGAGTCAGCGCTGAGGCTTGCTACCGGTTCGATATGTATGGCCCTAATCGTGAGGCAAGTAAACAATGCAGCCCACCTTTTAACAGATTTTCTACCGATTATAATAAAATAGGGCCCAAAGTAGTCGATTCCCGTATAGGTAAACGGTCTTATATACGGTGTTACTCTTTCGATAGGAAGCGCAGCCATTCTCGGAACAACCGGAACGGTTTTGTAGATACGGCACCACTGGCATCGTCGTGCAACTCGTCGCACTTCAGTTCGTAAACGAGGAATATAAAACCTTTGGCGAATCTCGTTGATAACAGTTTCTCCGTTTCCATGCCCGTACTGCCGATGATACCAATCGATGAGCAGCTGCGTTATGCGATGCTCTCTCGGTAGAATGATTGGATATTTAGTATCATAGGTAACGCTGTCTCCAGTCAATCGAGTTTCCATGCGCAGAATGCCGTACGAGTCCACAAAGGGTGATAACCTGTAGATGCTACTGTTTTTTTCGATTTGATTTGGGTGTCCATCCGACTGTTCCAAAGTATTATTAAGAATAGACAGCTCGTCTTGATAAGTTTCATGTTGGGCCATCTTCCAAATAGTTCGCTCGGCATGCTGGAGTTCCTCTCTGGTTAAATGTTCAGTATATTTGTCGGCGCGGTGTTTATAACGCTGGAAAATATGATACGCATACGCCAATGATCGAACAAGTCGTTCCCACTTTGAAAATCTTTCGACGTTGATTAGCCGCAATGTTGTTGTGTGATAATTCAAATGCATTGCGCGAAGCTCTTCACGTGTTTCTGCTAACTCGGTTGTCGATGGCCAGGTACCCTCATTCGCATACAGAAATTTGGGGCCACGGAACCATCTGCTGTCCTGTTCCAGCGCTGGTTTCTTTTTCCATTTAGTCGCTTCATCAGCCACGTTAAAGCGTGTCGAAATCCACCTCCACTCTTTCGTGTTGCTGTCGTTAAGGATTTCATTGATTCGAAAGGCGACATATGGTCGATAGCGTCGTTGATCGGAATTTAACCACGATATCACCGTGCTAGAGTCACACCAGAAAAAGCGACGAGTAATCGGGATACTGTGCTGTTCCGCAATAGACTTTGCTAAACGAACGCCTATGACTGCGGCTTGAAGCTCGAGACGTGGTATCGACAAGGAGTCCAACGGCGCCACTTTAGTTTTTGCAGCCACCAAAGAACAGCGAATCTGTCGTCGGTCTACGATTCGAAAATACGCGACAGCAGCATAAGCCAACTCGCTTGCGTCCACAAATATATGCAGCTCTAAACTATCGAAGCTTGCAGTATTATACCCGGGAAAATAACACCTGGGTATTTTTACTGTATGTAATTCACGAACAGCTTCGATCCATCGTAGCCAGCGATCAAAAATATCTTGTGGGACTACATCGTCCCAGCCCACACGGGAACGCCATACATCCTGTAGCAGGATCTTTCCGTGTATGGTCACCACCGCAATCAATCCGAGGGGATCAAAGATGCTCATTAGTACTTTCAACATCTGTCTCTTGGTGAGTGCGCTAGCCGAGCTCAGTAACGGTTGTACATCTGGGCGAAAATTGAGAGGGAAACAGAAAGTATCCTCTGCAGGATTCCAAATCATTCCTAGAACACGTTCGGAACCATCCTTTTCTACCACGGTAAAACGCTTCACTGTGTCAGAAACGTCAGTCCCCAATCGTTGCAACACCTTTGTCGAATTAGATTGCCATTTCCGTATTTCAAATCTGGCTTTACTATGAATTTCTTTAACCTGCAGTGCAATTTGAATCGCTTCGTCTTCGCTATCCAAGCTATAAAGGAAATCATCTACGTAATGGTTATTTACTATGGCCGCTGCCGCTTTTGGATACGCGGTTTTATACTCGTCTGCGTTGCGATTTTTTACGTAATGTGCAGCACAGGGCGAACATGCCGAACCAAAAATCATTACGTCCATCATAAAAATTTCCATCGGTTGAGTATTATCATCTCGCCACAAAAATAATTGTGACTGGCGGTCGTTTGGGCGAATGTGTATTTGATGGTACATCTCTGTTATATCGCCATTTATAGCAAACTGACGCTGGCGATATTGGAACAAAACAGCCGTCATCGAGGTTAAAAGATCCGGTCCCTTGAGTAGTTTGTCGTTCAACGACACTCCGGCTACCTTTGCAGCTGCATCCCAAACCACACGTACTTTGTTTGGTTTTCGTGGGTTGAGGACCACGTTGATTGGTAGGAACCACGCCCTCTTAGGGTCCAAGTTATCGAATTCAAATCGATTCACCTTATGCGCATAACCCTTAGTTTGATAGTCACGAATTTGCTGGCGAACCTTTTCATAAAGACTAGAATCTTTTCCTAGCTTGCGTTCTAAGCAGACTAGCCGTTTCTCAGCGGCAAATCGGCTGTTGGGAAACTCTATTTGTTCATGTCGCCATAGAAGACCAGTTTGAAAATGACCGGAACTAGTGCGTTCTGTTGTCGTTTCCAAAATTTTCCGTGCCCGTTGATCATTATCGCTCTCTATGTGTGGCGCTGCAGAAATGCCCACGCTTTCGATTGAAAAGAAATGACCAATCAAATTGTGAAAGTCTTCGTCCTCAGAACGAACGCTTACATGGAGGATACGATGAAAAAGCTCCGACCTCAGATTACTTGGGACTACGCCGTGCACCTCTAAGCGTTGCGATTCCGGTATCATTTTTGTGACGCCTCCAGTCCACTGCAAGCATAAATTTTCGGACCGCCCTGCAACCCCCAACTGGTTGGCAAGTTCTTCTTCCATCATAGTTATAGATGACGCATCATCAAGTATGGCAAAAGTTTCAATTGAGCAGTTATTTCCATAAATAACAACAGGAATAACGCGGAAAAGTGTATCACTCTCAGTGAAACGATGCATTGCAACTGTAGACTTCATACTAGTGTCCGGATCCTTAGGATGCAGCATTCTGTTGTGTGCTTCACGGCAGTCATTCACACCGCACAGACCCGCCTTACAAGGCCAGCGACCATGAAGACCTAAACAGCGGCGACATATACTATGTTGCTGTACCGCCTTCCAACGTTCTGCTACCGAAAGGTTTTTAAACGTGAAACATTCTCGTACTTTATGCCCAGCTTTGTTGCATACTATGCACTGCTTGCTTGCGTCATTGTTTGTTGCTCTCTTTTCTCCCATTTTCTCGTTGTGGCGATCATCGATCTGTTGAGCAGGGGCGTGCGTGTTAATGTAAACTTTTCTCTTTGTTTTAATTTTTTCCTCTCTACCAGGTAGCGTTTTTTCATTAGGAGCACCTACCGACACACGGCTTGCTGCAGAAACAAGCGTTGACATATAATCACCAAAAACTCCGAGATCCACGACGGAATACTGACGCAGGTATAACGCCCAGTCTAGTTTTATATTAGAAGGTAACTTGTCCACTAGTTCCTGCATCAGAGTAGGGTTTGCAAGATGACTATGTAGCCCAACAGCTCGTAAATACTCACAGAAATTTTGCACTGCAAGTCCAAAATGTACTAACGAATCCAATTTGTCGGCCTTTGGAGTTGGCGTAGCTCTTACCTTTGTAAGTAGCGAATGAACAATTTGCTCCGGTCGACCATATAATGTCTCTAAAGTAGCAATTATCCTTGGAACGGAAGATGGGTGTAACAGGAAACAGCAAACCGCATCCTTTGCAGGTCCTCTCAGACAGCGCTGGAGACGCATAAGGTTTTCGGCATGCGAGTATCCGCACATAATAGTGGAATTGTTATAGCTGCTAACGAACAACGGCCAATCAGCAGGATCTCCAGTGAATATAGGCAAATCTTTTGGTACCACATGCCTCGCCGCTAGCTGCTCTGCGTTTACTGCCGACGATGATATGTTGAACGAGCCAATCGCATCTAAATTACGTGGTAACTGTGTTGATGTGGAGGGAAAAGGCTGGCAACCTGCAGCAGGCACGACCCGAGATGTCATGATACCAGAAGGGTAATGATGCGCGTCTGAGCGTTGATCGAGCCTTAGACTTGCGACAGAACTGGCATAATCTTTACAATTGTTTTCTGGTTTAAAAGGATCTGACACTACTGGGGAAATTTGCGACCATACAGAATAATGCGACTGATTTGGAATAGGGTTCATCATAGGTGATACTAGTTTATTTACACTTTGATATGGTAGTAACGAGGGGTAGTGCAACATTGGTGGAGGACGGGTAATGAATTGATCGTTACTCACCGGGCCAAAATAATTTGATGGTACTGGTATTGGCTCAGCATCTAGTGTTGGTCTGGTCCAACGTTGTAGTTGTTTTCCTCTCGCAGATGGTATCTGCTCTTGCTCAGGAATAGTTTCATGATATACGTCACTTGTAAACGTCAAATCTCTTACGTTCACTGCCGTTTGCTTACTCATCGTTGTTACTATTGGAGATATTTCAAATTCCTGGAGATGATGTCTGTCCATAGGAGATCTGTCTCCGCTGTTGACGTCGATCAGCTTTCTTGATGCAACATCATCCTCGCGTGTTCCAGCTATATTGTCTCGGACTTGGCGATCTTCGGGTGAACTTCCTGGTACTGGCAAATCCGTAGCGATGGCTTGTGACACAAAAGCTGTGTTAGCTTCGGTCGACGAATCTTTATTCGCACTAATTGTTGTTGTCACTTTTGACAAGAAACTGACCTCCACGATAGCTTGTTGCTCTTGCACCCAATTCTCCACTCTGTTTTGCTCAGCACTCCTCACACTACAACGGCTGCCGTTACTGACGTCATCACTCCCGGCTTCCAAACTAGCTTGCAGTATTTCGTATTTCCTATCAATATATTGTTGTTGAATGCCCTTCTCTTCTTCTAATCTTTTGAGCTCCAGCAGCCTTCGGGCTTGTCGCACACTTGAAGTGCTGGATCGCACAGATTTGACACTCACTGGCTTAGTTGCATCTCGTGGGCTACACGGAACACAAACAAAATTGCTCCCGTGGGGCAAATTCTCTCCCACACCAGCGCATGAGTGATGAAGCCACTTTTTACAAGTGGTACATTCCGATAATGGATCAGCAGCATCCACACGATTACACGATGAACAGCTCGGCATTTGGAGGTTAGCCTTTCCTTTTGATCTCGTCACACGGCAGCTCATTCTGATGATCGTAGTCGACAATGATCAAGATCTTCCGAAAATCCACTGATTCGGTAATAATATTAAAATTTTTCGAGTTTCTATTACAATAGCTAATTGTATTTCGGACGTCTTCGTAGTCGAAACTCTTTTATTTTTAGGTTGGAGTTTGCTCGAAACTATAAATTTATAATTTATTCATTTTAAAGGGGGAAAGAGATATGATTTCATATAACTTACAATTTTAGTCCATTTTAGTTTTGTAATAGATTCGAATATGTAAATAATTTTATAAATGTTCAAGTAATTTTAGAAATGTTCAAAGACTCAATTAATCCACGCGCTGCTCACTGCTTAGTTTTAATTCGTCGCCTTGCTTGTGGTCGTCTTCCTTTTTAACAGGATGTTGGTACTGTCAGATCAGTAAGCAGAGGGTAAGCCCGACATGGCTTGTCAGATGATAAAGCCGTTTCGGACAGGGACAGTTCGATTTTGTCACTCTTGCCACTATGGGAACAGCTTTGATCAGTCTTTTGTATCAGGGATGAAATGTTTACCGCGACCCTTTACCGGTAAATAAAAAGCAAATCAATATTTTTCAATAAGTAAATTGTATCAACAGTCACGTGGCGATGTATAGTTTACTTTACACCTTTTTTTTTCACATGAAATATTGGCCAATGAAAGGTTTTTTTCGCTCACGGACAAAATACCATGAATTTTGGCAGATAGCATTTTTCTATTCATTGCCCATAATTTCACACAGATATTGCGTTCAAATATGTCTTACACATGAAATTGCAGATGATTTTATAAGCAATGCTCACACCTGTTATTTTTTCCATCACTGTATATATAAATATATTTAACCCACATATATTAGAGCGCCAATTCATAGGAAAAAATTGACCTTCGAATATCGTTTAGTGGTAGGGCTCAGAAGTTTCGTTCTCTCAAAAAATTTCCTTATACAAAAATTTCAGCTCAATCGGATTCAGAGAAGTGGTGCATCTCGCGATAAATATCACGATCGCGATCATTTTATTCTGAACCTGTTAAAGCGTTGCGTTCCTTGTTGAGCAATAACTTGACCCGATCGGTAGAGTATAAAGCATTGCAGGTATGAAAATTTGTTCCTAAACTCGTAAAACGATTCTCTCAATCATGAGCTACTTATCGAAAAAACAAACTAATTGGTTGATAAGTTAAAACCTCAGTTTTATTACTGTTTACTTCTACAACTGGAGTATTTGTTTTGCACTTGCTGACCCGTCAAACTTTGTTTCGCCCATTTTTTTTCTTTATTTAAATTATTTAAAACATTCCAAATTATTTGATTCCTTGCGATTTAATCATAGTCTGTAAATACATGACCAATCGGATATTGCATACCATCAAACTCAAAAGACCAATCATTTGAAATTATTGGTTTTAGCGGAATGAGAAACTCCTCACCTTTTGGCTTTTGTGCATCACCTCGATTTTTGAAGTACACATATCGGGTGGTATTCGGTCATTCTCTACTGTTTGCCACAAACCGAAAGTCGTCATCTTTGAATTCAAAATGCTGTCCAGGGTCAGTTGTTGGCTTCTACGCGTCATCCTGATTACAAAAATATCCATATTGAGGGATTTTCGGCTGTTTCCCAGAAACCGAAAATCGCCATATTGGGTCATTCTGGAGAAACACCCATATTGGGTGGTATTCGATCATGTTTGGCTGTTTTCCAAAAACCGAAAATTTCCATCTCAAATTTTAATTGAAAAATGGTGCCAGGAGTCGATTTTGGGCTTTTGTGCATTAACTCGATGATTGTAGACTTCCAGAGTATGGAAGAGTGTCAAACTTTCATAGAAACATTTCTTGCCCCAAGAACCTTCACATGCCAAATTTGATTCCATTTGAGTGTTATACACAAATATATGTTTGATTTGCATAAAAGCCCTCCGTTCCAGAAGAAAATATGTCCATGGACTTATTTGTTACTCCTAGAAGCATTCACATGCAAAGTTTGGTTCTATTTGCTTGGTTGGCTCTTGAGTTGTGCTGAAATTTGAGTTTCATTTGTATGGGACCCCTCTCTTTCAGATCTCGATTAATCTTAGTCACCTATCCCGGCCCCTATAACCTTCATATACGAAATTTCACACCGATCGGATCTGTAGTTTCCAAACCTATATAGATCAGACAGACAGACAGAGCTGCATTTTTATATGTTTAGAATTTTCTATAATTTTGGAAAATATTCAATTTTAAAATAACTATTAAAAATTTGTATTCAAATGCCATTGTGCTCTCAGAAAGATGTTTGAATAATGTCTACGTTCACGCCAGAGCTACGTACGCAGCCGCGGCCGGTTGTCATGCGGCTTGATAACCTTTCGGAGTCAATTGATCGGTACTCGCCTAATTTTGATATCGATAAGGATAGTAGCAGCAGCTCTGCAGATCCAGATCATCGGAGATCAAATCAGTTACGAAGCAATCACGATCGAAGGCGGTCGAATAGGGCTCAGCCCTTTTCTGTTATTTTAACTGTTAATCTTAACCCTCTCCCGCTCACGAGGTTTTTCATGATTTAAAAATACTTTCCGGGTCAATTTAGGCAAAATACTTTGCAGGGTAGTTGAAATCACTGTAAAACATTGTATTTTGGAGAAAAAAGCGAGTTTTGAAATGGTGCTCCAGAGCACCTATGAGCACAGCAGGGACATTTTTTAAAACACGAAAAAAAAAAATTTCTGATACTCTTTGAAGTATTCATTCAAATACTATGGAAAATAATGAAAACAATGTAGTTTTGGAAAAAAACTTAGTTTATGACTATTTGATGATTTATTTTTTATTGAGTAAGGAATTTTCTAGGCTAGAAAATCGGCTTTCACTGCATCGATGAAAGGACGAATTTTGAAGAGCTTGTCATATCCGAGTTCTCCTCTTTTCTTCATCTCTGAGTTGTCATGTACCTAGATTTTGGCTTGAACCTGGTAAGTTTTAGTTTTTGGTCCACTTTCTATGCGTTTATACCCACTTTCATTTCTTTCTTGGCCCGTTTTGCTGGTGTCTCTACTTCTGCCTCGTTTGTCTCGGAAAAATACTCATGAACTTCATCTGGTAATGGATCTATCGCAAACATAGCGACTTCATCTTCGATGTCGCTTCCCATCTCATAAGCTTCTGATTCATTCCCTTCTGGAATCACCACGTAGTGAGAAGAACGGCCAGCAAAAATATGAAATTTGATATATAGTTTATTTAGGGACATCGGTTTTTGAAGTAGAATACTTCTCTCAGGAAGTTCGGCTACATAAGGATGTGAAATGAAAATCTAAAACCGGAAAAAGTGAAAAATATGTCCAATTTTAAATGCTAATAAATCGGTTAGTATTCGATGGATTTCCTTCGTTCTTGCAGCAATAGATTGGAAAATCTTCTAAGATTCTTCCCAAAATAAGATAATTGTAATTTTATTATTCACACTATTGTACTATTGAAAATAGTCAAGCCTTGTCAAAACGAAAAATTCGACCTCTGATTGGTCGTTATATGCTTGCTTCCCAAGCACGGTCGACAGAATCATATACCTTGCAATTGGAAACATGCTATTTGGCCTATATAAGAGCCTGTTTCAGCCGGAGCCGCTCATAATAGTTCTAGACAGCGACAACAGCAGTCGTCCTTCCTTAGCAGCAGCACTAGACCTGTGGTTGGTCACCACGTCTCAGGAGCAGCGCGGTTTTTCTCAGCGTGTGTCGCCAGACAGCAATTATTCCCCCCGTGTTAGGGCAGCATGAAGATTGCCATCAGGAAATCAAATTTTGGAAATCAAAATGTCTTTTCGAAGGCAAATAAACAAGTCATTGAAAGTTAATAATTTTTGTCAACGCAAGCAAGTATTCTGTGTTGCATCCTAGCAATTTAAATTTGAATGTGAAATAGCTTCCACAGTGCATGTTGTCCGTGTATCTTAATTCCCCCAATGTTAGGGCAGCTCAAAGGTTGTAATTAGCAACCGATTTTGAACCGCAACATGCTCTTTTCAAGGCAAATAAAAAAATAATTGAAGGTTGATAATTTTCTGGCATCAACACAAGCAGACATTCAGTGCGGGATGCAATCAAATTCTGTTGTAGTTGTCTAATTTTCACTTTATTTAGTAAACCCCCCACTGTAGGGGCAGCGCAAAGGCTGCGATCAGCATAACCGACATTAAATAACAAACTGCCCTGTTAGACCGCATTCACAAAAACAGTTAGTTCGACTATGCAGAGCTAATATGAAGTCGATTCAATCAATCAGCATAAACAGAATTTCGTCGTCTCCCAGCTGCCAAGTTGCAACATGATGCAACAGCGAGCAAGCGAAATCGCTTGATGTTACAAACCGCAATAAGATACGGGTTAAAACCGTTGCGTGTGTGAGAGCACCATCGGTGTTTATTCGCTGGATACAAAAATCAAATGCGAATTGTGGAATAATTCGTCTAAAGAACATAAGGAAATGGTAAACCTGAACTGAAAGGCGTGGCCTATTACGTAGCACCCTTCGGCTATAAAAGAGTGTTTCTGGGAAAACTAGCTACATTCATAAGTCGGAAGGTGAACTGGATGGACCGTCCACAACGTTGACAGCAGATATCAGCACTCAGCAGTAACAGAGGATAGCAGCGGGTTGCGCCTGTGGCTGCCTTCAAATTAAACAAATCCCTTGCCCTGTGGTTGGTCACCACGTCTCAGGCCTCTGCCAGGCTAAACGCCAACGCGAGCGATCGGGCGAGATTTTTGCGGTACATCAGCCGGCACTTCCTCTAATGGAAAAGTAGGATCATTTTGTTTAGAAGAACATTACTGTCGGTAATATTACAGAGATGCGATTGCATCATATCCGATATGGAATTGAACAATTGTTCTTTTGAGGACAAATAAAACACTTAATTCGAAGAGTTAATAGCTTTGGGTACCAGTAGCAGTATGGTAACAGCCTCAGCGGTAGGTGCAGTCGGTACTTCCCTAAGACCGATGTAATAAGGAAGTGAATGAAAGCGGCACGGCGAAACAGTTCGGGTGTTCTTAGACGCGCGTCATTTTTCGTACGATAGCGGCGGTATTAGCGGTAGATGCATTTGCCAACACTTACTCCAGTAAAGCCGTGTCTAATTTTCAATGTGAAAACACTTTTCTATTGTGTTGGCCGTGCGCGTTAGGCCTCTGCCAGGCTATACGCGATAAGCGGCGCGAACCGATACGCCGGCCGTAGGTTAATTTACAGCCGTAAGTAGAGCTGTGTAAAAGTATTCTACTTCAACCTTGCGGTCGTGGCTTTGCTCACAACCCTCCTGTGATTTTTTTGTCTCCTGTATGCCCAGTGGTGCTCTGAGGCACCATTTAAAAACTTATGGAACAAGTGAACAAGAACAAAAATTGTTAATTTTATGGACCGTTACACCCAATGAACAATAGATCTACGTAAAAGTTATTTTTATTATAAAAACGAATAATGAATGTTATAGAAAAACAGTTGCTAAAAACACACATTATTTTTTTATCGTAAAATTCGGACTTTCTTCTGTAGTTTTCTTGATAACAGTTCAAACATTGTAGATTTTGTAGAAAAAAGAATTTAAAATAATTCATTTTTGGTCGGGGTATAGTCATTACAATTCTTGGTGCTCTAGAGTCACCATGAGCGGGAAAGGGTTAAGAATAAATTATAGTGTAGAATAAATTGTGTGTGGGTTTAAGTTAAATAAACTGTATTAGTTTTGTACCAAATGTATGTCACGCGTGTGTTTCAATGTGCATGCTGAGGCCGGTTTGTCTTCGGAACAATCAACCCACAATAGGCACAAGGACTCTATTATACCCATTGCAGTGACCATCCCTATTGTTGAGGCGCACACCATTGTCTTCATCGCTTGCACGGCTTGGGCATCAGTGGCCATTTGCAACGAACCAACTGAAAGCGGATACAACTCTGGAATCAAGGCGCTTTGGATTTCGTAGATTAATCTGGACGATTATACTTTTTTTCCGTGAGGTTAGTAGAACCGGTATATGTGCAGCTGAAGCATGGGTCTACATAATTCTAACACACAAATTTCGACAATTATTTTATCGTGACTCGTTCTGGAGGAAATTTTACTAGCTCTACCGTTGCTAGTGGATACAACGTGGCTTCGATGATCGCTATTTTGGCTGAAAATTCGGAAATAATTTTCACTGGTTGCATCGGTCGACGTGCTGGATCTGCAATAGGAACATTGGTGCAGCGTTGCGGTATCTACGGACTGGACATGGCAGCGATGCCATATTTTTTGGCAGGTGAATAATACACAATAATATATGTCCAGCCGTAGCTGGGTTTTTTTACGGGTTCTACACAATAAACTTCACCCCTTTTCGATGAATACTGGACCGCTTCTTTTTGCGTTGGTATCCCTATAAAACATGAGTGCGTTGGAGCCTCACAGATGCTGCTAGACGTGAACTTCTTCTCATCTAATTCGTTGGTTGGTCTACTATACAATCGCTTGATTGAGCAGTCGTTTTTTTGCCCAGGTGAGACAAGACGGTATATGCCCTGCGCTGACGCTTGTCGATACTACATCCATTATTTTTTTTTCCAATTCAACTGAGTGGTGTACGCTGAGTATATACGAGAGGTGGTGTGTGTCGATACAGTGCTGGTATTCCCATTTTATTGGCTATTCAGCGCAGTTATTAGTTGCAAAAGTAAAGAGCATATATGTTCGGCCGAAGCAGGGCATTGGATACTACATCGCCATTTCTTTCACTTTTGATGCTGAAATTTACCCTGCCTTGAGGAAAATGTCATCGATTGTCGCAACCGTGTTTCATTTCGATAAATGAACCCTACTTCAGGCATCATGTCACCAGCAGCGGCATCATCCGGATCTAGCAAAAAGGCTCCTGTGTGAAGTCGTTGTACACCAAGCTTAAGGGACAACAAATGTCGTTCAATAATATTTCGCGATTTGTTGAAGGCTTTACGGAGGGCACCACTGTCAGTCAAATAACTGTGCGGCTTGAGTGTCTGGATTATTTGTGGGAGAAAATTAGCATTTCTATCTACGAGATCGAGACTCACGACGATTTCACTGAAAATAAAGCGTTTTCGAAGGAGCGTGCCGAATTCGAGAACCGATTTTACGATGTCAATTCGCTTTTGCTGGATAGGGGAAGGAATTTCAGAAGGTATCCACTGGTGATGAATCGGTACGGCTAGGTGAAACAACAAATCAGGGTGATATGGACCATGTCCGTTTACCGCAAATCAAGCTACAGCAATTTGATGGTAACATAGACGACCGGTTAAGCTTTAGAGATTTGTTTTGTTCGTTCATACATTGGAAACCTGACTTGCCGGAAGTGGAAAAGTTTCACTATTTCAAGGGTTGTCTTGGAAGAGAGGCTAAGTCATTGATCGATCCGCTAAAAATAACTAAACCGAAATATCAGATTGCATGGGACACTTTGACGAAACGTTACAACAATAGTAAACTATTGAAAAGGAAGCAGGTCCAATCTCTCGTCAGCTTACCTACGCTAGGGAAGGAATCTGTCTCTGATCTTCAAAACCTCCTCGAAGGGTTCGAGAGAAGTATCCAAACTTTGGATCAGATAGTTCAGCCAGCAGATTATAAGGATCTCCTCCTAGTTAATCTTCTGAGCTCTAGATTAGATCCCAACACGCGCCGTGGCTGGGAGAAATTCTCATGAAACAACGAACAGGACAGCTTGAAGGACTTAACAGATTTTGTGCAACGCCGAATTAGGGTTTTAGAGTCACTGCCATCGAAAGCATCGGAAATGCGTATAGATTTGAGTCAAAATGACAAAAATACAAATACATAACATAATGCTGTGCAGTCATCTGGAAAATGTCCTGCATGCTCGGAAACCCATTTACTGCATCTATGTGGGGCGTTTCAGCGAATGACGATCTCAAACAGAGAATCTCTACTTCGCAGCCATTCACTTTGCAGGAATTGTTTGAAACGAGGGCATCAAGCAAGAGAATGCTCCTCAAAGTACACGTGTCGAAAATGTAAGGGTCGACACCACTCAATGCTGTATTTCAAGGGCGAACAAAATAGAAGTATGCCTCGTTATAAGGATACTAATTCTTCTACTGACAATAAGGAGGGTCAGGCTACGGATCAAGTTGCAGCGGACGCAACATCAAAGAGCACGGTTTGCTCTAACGTGGCATACGGTAAGCCCACAATGGTACTACTTGCAACTGCAGTCATATTAGTCGAGGATGATATGGGCTCGCGTTACCCGGCTCGTGCATTTTTGGACTCTGGGTCAGAATGCAATTTCATGACGGAAAAATTAAGTCAGTGATTGAAGCTGCATAGAGAAAGGGTCGACGTTTTGGTATTAAGCATTGGTCAGTCTGCAGCAAAGGCAAAGCAGCGGGTACGAGCGATAATCAAATCTCGAGTTTCGGCGTACAGCAAACCATTAAGTTTTTAGGTGTTACCAAGGGTGACGGTAGACTTACTCACAACATCAGTTCACACAACGGGATGGGAGATCCCAGAAGGTATAGAGTTAGCGGATCCGGCGTTCTTCAAGTCTTAACTAATCTTAGGAATTCAAGCCTTCTTCAGCCTTTTTCAAGCTGGTAGGGAAATCGCTCTCGGTGACGGTTCACCACATTTAACGGAAACGGTATTCGGATGGATAGTGTCAGGCGAGATAACGGAGTTATCAGCATCACCAGCAATCACTATTTGCAACATGGCGGTATCGAAAAATTTGGAAACACTTTTGTCACGGTTTTGGTCCCGCGAGGAAGTAGGAGTCGTTGACAATTATTCACCAGAGGAAGCACGATGTGAGGAGCATTTTGGGCGCACGGTTCGTAGGGGCACGGTTGGTCGTTACACGGTGGCACTTCCGAAAAACGAGGCTAAATTTTCGGATCTAGGAGATTCAAGAGAGATAGCGATGAAATGATTGCATGGGCTTGAAATGAGATTGACAAAGTACGGCGACTTACGAAAGCAGTATTAAATTTCCTGGCGGAGTATAAAAGGCTTGGCCACAAGCGAAGGGTCGAGTGTAGCCTGTCAAACGAACCACGGCGATGCTATTTACCGCACCATCCTGTTGTGAAGGAAGCTAGTACAACTACGAAGGTTCGACGCTTCGAGCAAAACTTCTAGCGGAACATCTCTATATGACACTTTACTCACTGGGCCAGTCGTTCAACAAGATCTTCGGCCAATTGTTCTTAGCAGCCGCACTCGTCAGGTGATGGTAGTAGCAGACGTCGAAAAAATGTTTTGGCAGATTAAGGTGGACCCTGCCGACGTACCGCTGCAGAGCATAATGTGGAATTCTATGCAGGAGAAATCGAGACGTACGAGCTAATAACGGTGACGTATGGCACGAAACCAGCCCCGTTTCTGGCAACTCGTACGCTAAAGCAACTAGCACAGGATGAAAAGGAGAGATATCTTTTAGCAGCTCAGGCTATTTCTAAGGTCGTCTATATGGACCACGTCATTTCAGGGGCAGACAGTCTTGGAATTGCGGATTTTTGCTTCGAAAATGGGCATCCAACTGTTCGGTGTTTTTGAAGGACATACCGCAGGACAATTAAGCGCTTCCGAATTCCGAGGAGATTTTCTGGGATCAGGATGAGACGTAATGGCATGGCTTCCGAAAACGGATAAGCTGAAATTTCAATTCAAATTACCAACAATCAAGCCAGATGGAATTTTTACGAAACGTAAAATTTTCTCCACAATTGCGAGCCTTTTCGATCCTGTGGGCCTACTGGGGGCAACCAAAACAGTTGCAAAGATAACGTTACAACGTCTGTGGTGTCTGCAAGACGAGCATGGAAATTGGTTGGACTGGGACGCACCAGTACCGTTCATGGTGGGTGAGGAATCGCGGGAATTCCACAAGCAATTAACGTCATTGAACGATCTACGTATTTCACGTTGTGTTATTATACCAGGAGCGAAGGCGATTGAAATTCATTACTTCTGCGATGCGTCAGAGAACGCTTATGGTACCTGCATGTACATCCGCAGCACGGATAACCAGGGAAATACGACGGTGTGTCTCTTCACGGCTAAATCTAAGGTGGCGCCATTACGAGTACAATCCTTGCCACGCTTAGAGCTCTGTGGTGCTTCACTTGCAGCTCAAATGTACGAGAAGGCAGCAGAGACATTAAATGGATCCTACAGGGTTCATTTCTTGACCGATTCAACCTGTGTGCTGAGCTGGATCAACGCTGTTCCCACTACTTGGACCATGTACTAGGTAGTTGCAACCCAGCAGACTTAAAATCCCGCGGAATACAACCGGATACGATTCAGTCAAACAAGCTATGGTGGGAAGGTCCGAATTGGTTGAAGAAAGGGGTGAAATCGTTGTCTCTCCAAGATTCAACGGTTAAGGTGACAGATGTAACAGAAAAGTGACGTAGCACAGTGGCGTGCACGACTGCAGAGGAGAAATCGTTTAGTGTTTGGTTCATTTCAAAATTTTCATCGTACACAACAATGATCAGGAGCGCGGCTTATTGGAGGCGGTTGTTAGTTGCATTACACCCTAAGGAAAAGGTGGAGAAAGAGTTTTTATCGACGGAGGAGTTGAAGCAAGCTGAGTTGGTCATAGTTGGGCATGTTCAGCAGGAAACGTTCCAGAAGGAAATAGCAGCACTGTCTACAGGAAAACAAATTCACCGCAGTTCACCGTTGCGTTGGTTCAACCCTATCATCACAGAGGATGGAATACTTAGGGTGGGTAGACGACTTAACTTCTCAGATAGGGCATATAACACGAAACATCCGATTATTCTTCCGGCAAAGCATGTGTTGACGGAGATTATCATGCGGCATCATCATCAGGAATAATTACACGCCGGCCCACAGTTGCTGTTAAGTACGGTTCGGTTACGTTTCTGGTCGCTGGGAGGGAGAAACAGTGCAAGGAGGGTAGTACAAAAATGTCATCGGTGCTTCAGAGCAAAGCCAGCAATCATACAGCCAACTGTTTAAGTGTACAGGACAATTGCGTGGCTAGCGTACGATCCTACTGACACTAACACTCTCCTGGGCCGGAACCAGCTGGAAGGGATCATGACGGTTTGGTATTCAGCTGTAAAACAAAAATACCACGCTCAAAATACTACAAAATACGACGTACTCATGGTATTTTTTTTTAACAGTTGCAAAAATACTACACTAGAAATACTGCAAAATACTATTTTTATGTTTATAATTTTTAGTCATAAGTTCGTTGTTTACGTACAGCGAGCAATTGTGAATCGTGACTAGGTGGATTCCGCTCAATTTTCTGGGTTCAATGCCCCAAGCATGCTTGGTTTCGCTCTTTTGCTCTTTGAATGCTCATTAGGCTATATTTTATCAAGGAGGCAGAATTCGAACAAGCCATATATAAAGCACTTGTACACGCAAAAGTTGAAGGCTTGTACAATCATTGTGTCTTCCCGATTCGCACAAAAGTTGCACAGAAATCGCACAAAAAATGTGTGGAATGCATAACGCAACAGTTGTACTGCGAATACATTGACATAGAATGAAATCGGAATATGTATCATATACCGACACTTTATTCCTCACATCGAGTGTATTAGTGACTGCTGCTCATGGATCAGTGCAAGCAGCAACAACTTGTGAGCTGACTGGCATGCTACTGCTAAATAAACATTTTTAAAGTTAACAAAATAGTAATCAGTAACCCCGGTAACAGTTGACACCTCCATGGTTTTTATTAAATTTTGCGATACGCTTTATATTTCTTATTTTCATAGTCACCACCGATTGAAAAAGTCGAATGAAAATATTAGTCAACACTTCACTTTGAGAAGAGATCTGGAACCTCTGACATATAAAACCTTATAAAACCCAACAAGCTGCTTAAATGTTGTTGAAAGATGTGGGCATTAACCGCAAAGACGAGATTTATGAGGCCTGGGTCAAATGATATAATATAACATTAGAAGACACGAAGCATTGACTGGAAAGTTGGATTTCGGATAATGGGAAATATTAGGCCATTACGAAGACATCTTATCCTTGGTAAGTTACATGTTCTAGGAATACATGTAAATATAAATACGGCAAGAGAAACACAGTAAGAATTGGGTCCTAAAGCTATACCAGTTTTTATATATCATTTGAAAAAGCCGCGTTTTCTGAGCAAAACGTGATTTTTAAAAAATGTTTATCGTGTTCCTTCGATTTTTAAATAAAGAATAAAAAAACTGCTCGAAAGGTCTTAGATGACGTTTCGCCCTTGTACGGTATATGAGAGAACTGTCATTTAAGGCATTTCGAGCAGTTTTGCGTTCTTCATTTAAAAATCGAAGGAAAACGATAAACATTTTTTAAAAATCACGTTTTGCTCAGAAAATTGCACTCTTCCAGCTGATATATAAAAATCAGAAAACCGTTTCAAACTTTAGGACCCCATTGGGTTTTATAACGTTACCAGGTTTTATATATCATCGAAAAGAGCGTGATTTGTAAAAAAATTATATCGTTGTCCTTCGGTTCTTAAATCACGTTTTAAAACTGCTCAAAATTCATTGAATTTCAGTCCGCCCATATACCAACTGTTATTCAACTGATTTCAAGCGATTTTTTATACCTTATTTAAAAATTAAAGGAAAATAATAAAAATAATTTCCTCAATTATGTTTCATAGTTATTTTAGACAACATCAAGCTCAAGTGTACAAGCATCATTGCCTCCATAGACCTGCTTTTTAAACTGTACATAGTTTTCCACCATCAGAATGTGACTCCGTTTTAAAATTCCTTCAAATTTATTTTCACAATATATACTACTGTGACGACAGAATTGATTCGAATGTGTTGGCATTCCTCACGGGTATTAATAAGGAGAACAGTTATTTTTTTTTTTTGATTTTTAGTTTTTAATTATTGTTACTAATGTAAATAAAAAATTGCAGAAAAATATTTCGAACGGTTTAATTTTTAATATCGCATATTATCGCCGAATATTTTTCACGTAACATAACATTCAACACGCAATCATAACATTAACAATAGAGCTTCTACAAACACTTCCACCAAAAACCAAACGTACCACTCGAGAATTATAAACGAGACTACCATGTTAAAACGCATAATGTATTGTGTGTTTTATTTTCCAATGGTTATACATAGTTTTGACATACACTATTTATACAATAACAATAGTTACAAAGCATTTATTCACATAAACAATGTCAATAAAATTAAAAAAATAATGGAAACAAACTTCTTCTGTAACGATTGCAAAATAATTTCATCTTTCACTGGCTCAGAAGTTAGCTTATTTATTTATTCACGTATTGAGCTCGAAAAAGGAAAACACCACAGTTTTTCTATCTTCATATTGCTTGTAAAATAACACCAGAGTCTTGGAACCAGAAAACGTAGTTGTAAGCGACATGATTGTCACACGACACTCGGATCCAAATATCGACAGCGTTAGTTTTCTCCTTTTCCAACAGCAACAGAGGCTTTTGATGTTTCTTCCGCAATATCTTCGGTTCAATTTGGTCCAGTGAGTGACCTCAACTCGCAGCGGACCGCGTATCAGCTTTCAGAAGGTAGCAACATTAACAGTTTTTGGTATCCGAAAACCTGCGGCTCCAAGAACACGTTTGGACAGCTGAACAGCACTGATGAGTTCCTTGCGTTTTTTTTCGCATATTTAGCCCAATACACAACACATAAAAAAACACAGTACACACAGTTGTACAGTAGGGTAACGGGGGTATTTTGGCCAGCTTTGGGAAGTGTTCGCAGAGTTCATTAAAAACAAACACAATTTTTCAACATAAATACCTACTCTATTATACCATTGTTAAAAGCTAAGTGTCTATTTTAATATACACCGTTCAACAATGCAATATAATGAAAAATATCCTAGAAATATCCAAATTTCTACAAGGTACTAAAAACATATTTTGGTCCACCAAATTTTTACTATGGCCCACCTTTATATCTACAGACGTGTATGGAAATAGTTCGGACTAATTATATTTAAGATCATCATCGGTATTTTTAGAGCAAAAATAGTGGGTTTGAGGAGAATATCCTTCTGCTGTGAATTTCTGTAAATTTTAGGCATCTAAAAATGAAATGATTTGGCTTATAGCGATTTTACAGGCATTCTCAACCAATTTCATATCGTTAAATGTGATAAATTATGAAGTAATTACCAGTAAATTGTCACAAGCTGCTTCTTTGTTCACGTGCAACAGCCGAACGGTAATCAAAGAGATGTCAAAAATTGGCATGGCGAAAATATGTTTGCTTCAGAAAGAGGCAAACATATTTCGGCCATGCGTTTAACCACTTTTTCAATTTTTTCCAACATGTTAGAGTATACAAACTGTTTCTATGGCATTTTATTGATGTTACTACAACAACGAATTGTTTCAAAAGCATACATATTTGTTACAATAGCTTCCGGATGTTGACTTGTATATTACCACTTCCTCTTGACTTTGGGTTGACTCAGCCATGACTTTGAATATGTATGAACTAATTCCAAAATGACACTACCTAAAGCCAGTTTTTCGCCGAAAATTATAGTGCAGTATGATTCTTAGGTGTGTTATTCAATGTTGCATGCATAGTTTTCTAATATTCATTGAATTTATCAGATAAAATGCGTAAAATGTTACAGGGTGGGCCAAAATATGCATGTGGGCCAAAATACCCCCGTTACCCTACGGAGTACAGAATAAATATTCATGTATTGAACTTGATTAATTTAATTCACTCGCTAGAAAAACAAGACAGGTCTATAAGAAGGTAAACAAACCTGCAGTCAAATCCTTGTGGTTGCCAGATTTGTTTGCAACCGAATATTTATTGTTAAAAGAGTTGTTATTTTGATTGCATTTCTGTGCGAGTCTGTATCAGGCCCATGGCAAGCCACCTGTATTTGTGACTTTATTATATATCGAGAGAAACAGTTGAACGTGATTGGCACAAAACAAACACAACTTTACATGGCTTATACGGTTGCTACACTGAAAATCATTCCCACGCTCATGCCAAATGCTCTTTACGCATGAATGCTAATAAACAAACCCAATCATTTTTTCATGTCAATCCATATCGGTTTTTGATGGAGTCCACGCTATTTTGGTGTATTTTGGCATTCAACGTGTTTTGTCATTGTAATCTGATTGTTATGATAGATATAAGTACAGATGTAAATGAAATCCAATTCGCAGTAACGTGTCGAATTTTTATAGTGTTGTGTGTGTAGATGAAAAGTCACTTATCTTTATGGGGCCGTTCAATAATTACGTAAGCATATTTTTCCACTTTTTCTACTTTTTCTGGTGATTCTGAAAATATACCATCAGACCAAAAAAACGATATTGCATCTTTCACACCAGTTTGGACTAAAGATACTCAGAGAGAGAGAGAGAGATAAGTGATGAAAAAAACCGCCTATTTGGCAACTAGGTTTCACATGTCAGAGGTGCCAGATCTCTTCTCAAAGTGCAATGATGACAAACTTTTTCATTCGACTCGTATACCCAGGCCTTAGACGCGCCCATTCTTTTGTACTGGGTGTTATGTGACTTTTTTGTGGCTCCATTTCCATTGCGAACCCACCGTGCTTCCAATATTTTGCTTGTTATTTTTCGGTTATAGAAAAGTTGCGTTTTTTCATAAACCTGCGTATAACTGATTGTGACGGTGGAAGTCCTCAGGAATAATAAAGTGCATCACAAAAACCGTGAAAGTGTTAAGTTTTATGTTTATCTTAATTTTTATATACTTTCAACATATTTGAATATTATTTTGTTTACCATACGAGAGGTTTGTAAGCCACCAGTTAAAAATCACTGTGATAAACCAATTTTGGAGCATCCCCAATTCATTGTTTAGCAATTGAACATAAAAAACGTGTTAAAATAAATATATTCTTCATTGTATCTGATTGCAAAAACTTCAATGTGTTACCTTTCTTGTTCGTTTGGCTCGGATTTTGACATGTTCGTTTGGCTCACAAAATAACTCTTCGCATATCTCTCCCTCTGAGTATAGCTAGCCTGCACATACACTGATTTAAACGGTTTGAATTAGGCATGTCATGTGAATTTGATTAATGTATTCACGTTACGTGAAAAAATGTTTCCACACCCAATTAATATTTCTATAGTTGGAGACCATCCTAGAAAACACACTAAATCGGTAGCCGCTCATCAGCCGACTATTACCCGCATAATCAATAACCATAAAACGTGTATAACAACTAGTTTGGGATATAGTCACGACTGTATGGGTTATCATGTAACCGATAATCATGTTATCATGGTTATCATCCGTTTTTGGTTATTGATAATGCGGGAAGGCGTTTACGTCTTCACACGAGCTCAAATGCAGGGGACTATAAACGTCAACATTTTGCCTACCAATCATCAATTCATCACGGCGTCAATATTTCACTTCAAATGCTTACATAACCTATCTTATTCTTTGAAAGTGCACATTGTACTGTAAACAAATGTTGAGTTCTTGTTTTCCCATCTAAAACAATATTTATTCGAAATAAAGTTTACCGAAAATTTAGAACGTTTACTCTATTTCACTAGTTTTAGGGCAAACCAACCAAAAAGTGGGAACCAGGAACGCTGGTACCAGGCTCAATCAGTGGTAGATGGAAAATGTATGGAGTTTGACAGCCACACGAGCCTCTTGCTCAAATGTCAAATTTCATATTCATCAAGTACACTATTCGATTCATAACTACACTTTCTGAATATTTTTGTAAAATCATATTACACTTGAGTCGCTTTTTCATGGGAGATACGTGCCGCGTAAATTCCAGAATCTGCGTAAAATAACTGCGTAAATTTCGGATTATACACACTTAATTTATCTCGCCAAACTTCCCAACAGCTGATGGACCTCGGCGAAATGTTCAACATATGTCATCAGTACATTTCAACGAACATTCAGCAAATATATCGATCTACCGTAAACCAGCGGGTAATCAATTCCATTTGCCAATGTTCTTGAAAATTTCGCCGAAAACTTGTGGAACATTTCGCTGAACTTATCAGTTGTTGAGTTCTCGGCAAAGAAATATAACTGTGTTCTTCTTAATATAACCAAAAAGCTATTCAACCGGAATATAGAATGGAGCATACGCAGGCGGAGACACAACATGTATTTTCAAACTGCACAAATATCCAACAATTGCTAAATTTAAATAAATGCGTGCTCCGTTTATAACCCACACTGAGTGATATCTTGTGATATCCAAAGTTGAATAATATGACGCCATGTCAAAATTTTCCATAGATACAATTATTCCAGTCGAAGGGTCTTTTTCAATATCTTAATCGTTTGTTCTTGTTACATTCTGAATCACTAATTCTTTTTTTAAAAGATCTTATGTAAAAAAATATCGTTGATTGAATTTCACTATGAAATTAAAAAATCGATCGCTTGATTCTAAAACCAACAGCACGATTTCTTACAGTCATAACGGATTTGGTAGCTGCGGTTGTCATTTGCGGATCTGCCACCGCCGACCGATTCTAATTTTTTACCGCGCAGGCAATAACTAATGATATAAAAATTATGCATGTACATAAGTTGTAACTTATAAAATTCTTAAGCGTTTTTCTCTAAGTGTATGCTACGCTGTTTTTCCTGTTAACTGCCAACACTGGATTCACTTTTCAGTGTACTCATACACCCTGCTTTTATGTCATCTTGTAAACAATTGTATACATGGACTTCTATCCTTTCTATTACCGCAACCGAATGATTCATGTTTTTGAGTCAATAATTCTATTTTGTCAAAGAAGATACAACACACAAGATAACCTGCCGGCTCGAAACAAGATTCTTTGATTGTGACTAGTGATCAGATAACACTATAATGAAGGTAAGTAAGAATACAATTTTTATCTGATGAGTAAATAACTGGAATAAACACCATAATTCTGTTTCCTTTTTGATTCACTTAAAGGAACCCTATGAAATGCTCAGATGCTGTCGATTCAAAAATTACCCACAAGAAGTTTCCTATTGGGGTGCAATCCGAGGAAGCAGTACAGAAGCAGCCAGCAGCTACACTGTCATCATCTTGGAAGGATGAGCTGCCGGTCGTTGACCTACAGTTCAATTAGGTTCTTTCGGCTGCAGTTTGAAAAACTAGAGAAAACTCGCAGCAAAGAGTTGCAGGTTACTCGGGAAGCGTTAAATTTCATGTGGCGGTGTCGGGCGGAACCTTTTCGCTTCTCGTTAGGAATAAATTGCAGATTTTAAAAATTTCTGCGAAACATATTAGTTTGTATTTAACTAGGATATTGAAGACAAGAACATTCCTTGCATTTTTATCATAGTTTGTACTGGCACCCTTTGATTCCTTCTTTTCGACGTCGAAAATTTCATCCCAACATTTTTCAACGCAGCTTCTAAGTTTCAAAGCAACAGAAAATCAAGAAAAAAAATGATCTTAGGTTCATAAATACGCTAACAAACTTGAGTCCAATGCATCATCATCCTTTTCACCTGTTTGGTCGCCGTTGTGCCGTTTTTTCTTTGGTGTTGGTTTTCTCTGTGGTGGATTTCGTTTTATCCGGCTCACCTTGGTTATGGGCAGTTTCGAGGGCTTTAACAAATTGTTACAGGTCGCCACTGGTTGCGCCAGCAACTGCTTCTGCTTTTAGTTGAAAGTGCTAAACTACTGGACCAAGTTGACCAGATTGCGGGCACTGATAAACATAGATAGGGCTTGTTGAAATTAGGGTGATGATAAAGTTTCCTTGAACTGTTGCTTAAAATAAAAAATACTTGGAGCCCTGATTTGACTGCTCTCTTGGCGTTCTTAACGTTCATTGTTGTCGGAAAGTTCATTTTCGCTGATGTCAGTCAGTTCAACCAAACGCATATGAATAAAATCAACGAAATCATAGTTGAATGCAATTTTTTTGAACACAACCAATATCTTTTTTATTTTTATTAACTCAATGTTGTTTTTTAATGATCTTGTTCATGGGATTGAATCGATAAGGTAAAATTTTTATTAAGCTAATCAGTAAACAAATTACCAATATTGATTACTGGTTACACTGCGTCGACGAAAGCAGCCTTCTGGAAAAACATTATCAATACCAGTACAAATCAACATGTTGATACTAACACCAGTTGAATTTTTGTAAGTGTAGTAGTTTGGAGCTGCCAAATACATTGAAAAGACGCTAGAGCATAAATTGCGTTATACCCAACACGCAATCATTGTACTGGTTGCAAATCACATCAACAATTGTACTGAAAACACACAATTTTGTACTGGTTTCGCACCATCCAACTTTTGCGTGTAGAGATATTCTATCTTTACAATTTGTCTGAACATTGTAAAAATATTTCTATTTACCCATAGAGCCCACAATTGAAAATTAAAAATATTGCTACAGGGATAACAGTTTTTTTTTGTCGGCATAGTGTCTTCGGCATAGTGTCTTCGGCAAGGTTGTAGCAAATAATTTTGTCCTTCCAAATAAAAAATATGCCTCTCTAAAAAACCCGGGAAAAAAAGTTTTTTCAAAATATAATAACTTTTTTTTCCTGACTTCTCCATGATCGGACCAGTTTCATTGTTTAGGTAATCTTTTGTAGTCTTTATTAGAACAAACCAGATTTTTAAAGAGTGTGTATCTTTGTGAAAAAAAAAACAAAATCATTATCTACAACTTTGCCAAAGACGTCACACCGATCAAACAAACCGTTTTGACTCTAAAAATATGTGTAATCATCCATACCTTTCCAAAATAGTGGTCCCCGTGGTTCTGTGGTTAGCGATGTCGGTCGGCTAGCTCTCCCACACGGTTGTGATATCGGGTTCGATTCCCGATCAGGCCGAGGATCTTTTCGAGCTGGAAATTTTCTCGACTCAGCACTGGGGCACGGTGTATCGTTGTACTTATCCTACACATGCAAAATGTGCCAAAAACAATATCAATATTGTTTATTGTTTTCCAAAATAGCATTTCTCAGCTTCTCAGCAATCTTTTGCCTATAGTTATATATATATATATATATATATATATATATATATATATATATATATATATATATATATATATATATATATATATATATATATATATATATATATATATATATATATATATATATATATATATATGCATATATATATATATATATATATATATATATATATATATATATATATATATATATAATATATATATATATATATATATATATATATATATATATATATATATATATATATATATATATATATATATATATATATATATATATATATATATATATATATATATATATATATATATATATATATATATTATATATATATAGTTATATAGTTATATATATTAATTTGGATGCCCGTTTCTTAAACAATTAAATTGGATGCCCGTTTTTTTATGAAATTGATCTTCTCTGTTAACTAAACTTATTTTGTTTTCAAACTTCAAATTGTTTTTAATTTGACGCTCTCACAAAAGTCCTGGGACTTTTCCACGAAGGGCGATTGCTGCGGCAAAGGCAAAGGCGGCAAGTTTCCGATTAGGTAGGATTTTCAGGTGTTTTTGAAAAATAACTGCGGCATGCTTTATTAGCAATCCGAACTAAAATGAATTATTATATTCTAACCCAAGTCCTAACTGTCCTGTCCTAAGCAGAAAGATTACATCTAATAAAAAATAAACTTCAACATTGAACATGAAAACCATCATAACATCAAGCACAGGCAAAGTAAAACGTCGAAGTCTCAGCTATATGCTGGTCCGATCATGACACAAAACAGGCCGTCACATTTCATTAACAATTTCAGTTTTGAGCGAAATTCCGCCTAAAAAGACTTTTTTTAATATTATTACTATAGAAGCATTTGACACAAAAAAGTACAGCAATTCCATTATTATTGTGTAATAACAAGGCAAGGCAGCTATCTGAAGTGAGAATTGCACTCGAGAATTAATCATATATTAAAACTATTATCATTTAATGAAACTTCTTAGAATGTTACTGTTTAGAAAATCTGACATTTCCGAACATCACAAGAATTTCTCATGAATTAATAAAACAATCTCGCATGTGAAAAATAGGTCTAGCTGGCCAGATCATGATACAACACCCTATAATATCAGGTTAGTATTCATCATGAATCATTTGAGAAGTTAAATCTTTTCGTTAAACCTGACAAGATGGAACACCCAGTATGAGCCGAAGATCTCAGCATCATGGCTGGCTGTGATACTCATATCCATGAATCAAACAGTAGGTACTCTTAGTATGTATTTAAGTATTGTTTGCTTTATTGTGGGTATCTCAGTATGTTGCTATCGCTACTCTTATTGATAGAATCAAGCAAGAGAATAAATAGCAACGAAAAATCTCTCGCTACTTTAAAACAGTTCATATGAAGGCACAAACACATGTTTGAATACCGGGCATGCGCATGAGATTTTCAACTTATATTTAAGGTATCATATTAGACCGGCTCAACTTATGATGTGTATCGACTGAGCTTCAATGATTTATATTGTATTGATTGAATAGTGATACGCAACCGATTAAATTATGCAACGTTATCACAAATGTAAAAGCATAAAAACTTCAGTTACAAGAAAACATTTTGCGTTGTATTAGAACGTCTGTTTCTGGGTTTCTTTGATTTTGCATGAGTTTTATGTACTCTCCTAATATTGTAGTAGGTAGGTACATACGAATACGAATATTTATTACAACTTAGATAGTAGTGTTAGCGAGACCGGATTCTCGGCGATTTATTTGACCTTGCTACACATGATTTTGACAGTTTATGCTTATTCAATTCGCCAAGCGGCTGCGGTTTGTCGAAAAAGAATATTCATATTCATTGTACCGTTAGAACACTTGTTCGAAGTTTACGCGAGTACGTCAAAGCAAACATTTCGAATCGATAATTGAAAACAAGCGGATATTAAGGCTATTCGCTGCACCATGCCAGTCTTCCTGTTGTTTAACAGAGTTGCGTTGAATCGCGTTGTAATGAGACGTGATGTGATTGAATTAAGTGCAACCAACATTATACGGAGAAAACTGCATTTGCTGCAAAATCAAGCATTCATCAATGGAAAATGGGTTGATGCGCTTAGTGGTCAAAAATTCGATGTAACGAACCCAGTTAATGAACAAACTTTGGGAACCGTTCCAGATATGAATGTAGACGATTTAAACGAAGCGATAGATACGGCTTACCAGACATTCTACTCTAAAGGATGGCATACTAGTACATCTAAAGAGAGAGCGGCGTTGCTGAAGGTTGATATTTCTTTCATTGATTCATATGTTACTGCATGAGAAATTAAATAATTTTATTTGTGAAATTGCAGAAATGGTTTCATTTCCTAGAAACCAATCGCCAGGAAATAGCTAGGATTATGACCAGTGAATCTGGTAAACCTATAGCAGAATCTCTAGGAGAAATTACGTACGGTAATTCGTTCGTTGAATGGTTCGCTGAGGAAGCTCGTCGGGTTTACGGAGAAATTGTTCCTACTCCACAGGCAAATCGACAGATGATGCTCATTAAGCAACCAGTGGGGGTTGCTGGATTGATCACACCGTGGAATTTTCCACATGCTATGATTACTCGCAAAGCAGCGGCAGCTATAGCTGCTGGTTGTACCGTTATCATCAAACCTGCCGAGGATACACCGTTGACTGCATTAGCATTGACTAAATTAGCCGAGGAAGCTGGATTTCCCAAGGGTGTATTAAATGTGGTAACCAGCAGTCGTAAAAATGCAGCAAGTATTGGCGAGCTTTTGTGTAGAAGTGAGAAAGTTGCAGCTATATCTTTCACTGGATCCACAGAAGTTGGAAAATTACTTTACAAGCAATGTGCGAATGGCATCAAGCGGATTGGTTTGGAATTAGGAGGAAATGCTCCATTCATTGTATTTGACTCGGCAGATCTAAATAAAGCAGTTGACGGAGCAATGAATTCAAAATTTCGTAACTGCGGCCAAACATGTATCTCTGCGAACAGATTTTTAGTTCAGGATGGAATCTATGATCGGTTTATGAGTCGGTTATTGGAACGAGTGAAACAATTGAAAATCGGTGATGGCAGCCAAGATGGAGTACAGATCGGTCCACTAATCAATCGTTCTCAACTTACTAAGGTTTCGCAATTTGTAGAAGACGCCAAACAAAAAGGAGCAGAGGTGGTTTGCGGAGGTAAGCAGTTACCCGAACATGGATCATTGTATTTCGCACCCACAATAGTAACACGGCTACGAAATGATATGCGTTTGTATAACGAAGAAGTTTTTGGCCCTGTTATATCGATTATTCGGTTCAAAACAGAGGATGAAGCGCTGAAAATTGCCAACGGAACACAACGAGGGTTAGCCGGTTATTTTTACAGTACCGATTTGAATCAAGTATTTAGAGTCTCGAAATTACTAGAGTCTGGAATGATTGGGGTTAACGAAGGATTGATATCTAGTGCGGAGGCAGCTTTTGGCGGAATCAAGGAATCCGGTATTGGGAGAGAAGGATCAAAATATGGAATCGATGAATACGTTTATATTAAATATTTGTGCTATGGAAATTTAGAATGAAAACAAAATTCTAAGCAATATTGAATAGCATTTATACAAATTATTAAAAACTAGCTATGGTAAAAATAGTAGTTTGAATTCATTCATCTTCTATTAAAGCAACAATTTGTAAAATAAATACATAAAGTTATCACTCCAATGCGAACAATAATATATAAACTAGAGTTAAAATGCGTTTTGATGCATTAATTGTAGTTAAACCACGCAAGGTAGTGTTATTCTAAATGTAACACACTTACCACAAAAGATCAAAATAATGGTCGCAGTGGTCCAAATCTTACAAAAAAAAACACACTGACAGAATGATGCTTCTGTATTTGTTGTTATGAAGCATTTTTTGGTTGGTTCGGTATTTGCACCAGAAAGTTAAACTATTTAATAAAAAGCATTTAGTCTCAAATAATAAATATATGATATTCCACGAATCAATTGTTTCTATTCAAATAACTAGATACCATATCCGAATACATCAACAACATATTCGTGAAGGTTGAAAATTATAAGTGAGACGAAAAACAGAAGTCCGGCTGGTTTTAGTACTCAAATCAAGGTCCGAACCAATATTCGAATGACACGAACGATAAACCAGCATCACCTTTTTCTATTTGGCAGGGGAGACTGGAAAGACTTGATCCCCTCTTCTTATTTTCCTTCTAGTTGTGAGAAAACACATTCAAAATAAGATCGGTTGTGAATTTGGATAGACTATACTAGTGTCTGATTACCATAAAAAAGCCTTATAAATATTTTGCTCTCATAAAAAAACCTTATATTTATTTTGCTTGCTTAAGTAATAAACATTTTTGTAAAACATGCAAAAATGAAAAAAATATCTCTCACTAGGGATGACATCACCTTCCACGATTTAAAAACATGTGTTTTCATACTTTATGTTAATAAAAAAATAAGAGAGTCATTTATGATTTGCATAAACACTTATACGCCATCCAATTTCCACGTGGTCTAAATAATATATACACTGTACAAAAAAAAATTCTGACCAAAAAAATTAAAAATAAACATTTAATTTCAATTTAAAGAAAACAGTTAATTTTTTTAATTTTTTTAAAGAAACTTCACGTTAATATGCCACTTTAAAAAAAGGTCCAATATGGAGAAATAAAAAATAATTTTTTTATGGTACATTAATTATTTTTATAAAATTTCTAATTCAAACATTTTTCAAAATATTTGTATTCTGATGATTTTAAAAGATGAAAAGAGTAATTTTGAATCAAAAAGCTCTTAGTAGTTAACATTCTAAAGGCATTGGTTTTCGAGTTATTTTGAATTTAAGCTCGAAAAATTATTAATATTTAGGAAAATACACGTTTTTCTTAATTTGTCCGTGGTTCTTCAGCAAAAACCATACGTTCATTGGAATGCTTGATAAAAAATATACAATTCGTTCTTTGACAATAAGACGATTGGGCGAACGGTTCTCAAGAGAAGAGTTAAAATATTAAAATCTAAACGGCTTGGGCAATGTTCACATTTGCGGAGATAACAATATTTGGATCGTGTAGTAGAGCTACATAATAGTTGTTCAAAGTAAAATTTAGAATCATTTTGGAATGAATATTTCTTTAGACTGTGTATCATCAATTCAGTATTTTCGTGAATAGTCCAAACACAAATATTATAAGATCCTGAGCTTCCAAGTAATTTACAATGCTTAGGTTTCAAAGCTCTAAAAGAAGTCAACCCAATATCAGTTTTGCTGATATCTTTGAAATAAACGTAACGCTGTCGCTTACCATCTTTTCTCACTGAAAGGTAATCCCTTTGCCCTGGCATGGCTCTACTGACCTGGTCACTGTCATAAAACTGCAATACCTCGTTTTTTACTTCCAAGGGCAATCCATGTCCAAGCCTCAAGTCACGTCACTAACCTCTGATATGAGCCGAGCCTGTTTCACAATGTATTCCGTTGTTTCAAAGTGTTATGTTATCGTTTGTTGGTTCCAATATTTCGGTAGAACCGAAAGTATTCTTACTTTATTTTCCCTCGAGCATTTGGGCGCAGTAAATTTTTTCTTTTAACTGCAAAATCATCTCGTAGAAGTCTCTCGCTTTCCGTTTCAATAAATCCAGGTCATCTTCAGCATCAAAACCGAAAATGTTTTTTCTTATACCGTCAGTAATGTTCTGATACTTTTTTGGGATATTTTTCCTGAATGAGCTTTGCACCGATTGTGATATCGCACATAGGAGTAAATACGTTTAAAACCTGATCATAAGTGAAAAATTCAAAGTAAATCAACTTTGTATTGTAGTGTTTCATTTTGAAGTGTGATGTATGCTTGATCACTTGACAGCTCATCAACATCCAAAAGTTATGTTTACGGTCTTAACGAGAGGTTTGAACCGACCGCAATTCAACAGTTTTTTGTGCATGATAATGACGCTTTGATACCGTGAGCTGAAATATAACGTTTCGAAGATAAACAAGTGATTTTTAAATTAAACAACGATGGAGATTTTTTTTTCCTGTATGGACTTCCTCACTGCGACCAGAATCGTAGATCTATTGTGAGAAGCGACGATGGAGATTGCTAAAGAATGTTAATCGAACAGAAATGTGTACTTAGCATGTATGCTAGTCTCTCCAAATACCCAGGTGTTTGTCAAAATCAATATGATGAAACCCAAAATTTCTGTTTTTATAAGTTAACTCAAAATGGGTTAAGTTATGTTTCCGGCAAAATCCGGTTGAACGGCTTATATTACGTGAAAGTGCTAATATTTTTGGTTATAATGGTGAAGAAAAACCTTCCGGATGCTTCCGGTTTCTTGTTTTATCGCTATGTGAAAATAATAAAGAATTCTTATTTTTCGCTTCTTGGATAGTTGTAGCCTTGGTTACCAAAATGAAACTTTTTCAAACGACTGAAATGTGTACTGAAAAGTCATTTCATGATAAATTCAAGTATTTGGATGAATTTTGACCCGACTATGACTTAATTTAAATTTCATTATAAGAAATGTCATCCATCACTTTAAGGTGGGTTACTTCATGCAAAAAATTATCCAAATCCAATCATTTGTTTTTATTATCACAATATGATACGTTTTCAGTGTAAAAATTTTTTTAAAATAATTATGATCAGGTTTGATGTTCTAAGTGTTCCACTGTGTATCGGTGAAACGTTGATTCCAGCTAGGCCTTTGTTGAAAAACTCAATTATCTGTGCTCTGGAGTATTCTTTTTGAATGCTTTCTTGAGAATATGATGATACGATTGTTGTAGTAGATGGTATCTCCGCCAATTCGTATACAGATGCAGATGGTTGCAACTTCGTTGGTAGAATGTTTCTTTCACATCCTGATGTTGATGGTTCCATGAATGAATTGTGTGGATGCTCTTCGAGATCAAATTCATCATTCACTCCGATACAATATAATCAACGCGAATCACAAATTGATAAAGACGTATTAAAATGAGTTTAACTGTTCAATATTTTTAATTTTGCAATAAAGTTTTTGTTTAATTTGCGTAAGCTTGATAAGCATGGGTAAAATACCGTTGTTAAAAATAGAAATTTAGTTCGAAAAATCTAGTATACCTTAGATTATTCAAACTTTTATAACATGAACGTCGTTTTATGTAAAAGACACCTTTCTCTAGAATGTTTGACCAACTTGTTCCATTCCGCGTTTGAGATACAATGAAGAGATAAGGTCTCCCCAACCTCTCCTACAAAACTAATTACATCAGTAGACGCGGACAAGTAGCGAAACACAATTTTCTGCACGTTGCACAGTGGCAGGTCTCTGAACAAAAGTCGAAAAAAACCTAAATTAGAATCGTATTTTTTTGTTTGGTTCTAAGAGGACTCCATTATGAATTAGGGTGGTGCAAAAATCGTCATAATTCAATTTATTTTATTTTGAAAAAAAAAATTAGCTTTTAAGCCGTTTGGCCAATACGACAAGTTAGAGGTCTTTTAAGGAAAATTATGAGATCGTACGGTAGTTTATTTTAACGTCATTGGAAATATGAAAGACGATATATCTTATTTCTCATTCTTCAATTTATCCTCTCTTTAAACATCTTGTAGTACTGAGAGCTGTTTATAAACTTATATAAAAACGCTTGGAGACGACTGGAAACTTCATGTATACTTCCCAGTCAATCATTTTGCTGAAATATACGAAGCTGAATATTTTACAACTGACCACCATACGTCTCCATAGTTGTATTTTCAAAATATCTCCCCTACTTCGTTGCAAAACGGGACTTAAAAATCTGAAAAGTACAATAAATTTCTTATTGATTGTTGGTTATCCGATGGTTCCGAACTGTTTCACAAGATTGTAAGGTAGAAATACATAGTTATTTGGCTTGCCTGCAATATGTTTTACCTCGATTGAGAAATTGGTTGTACTTTTGGAAAATCTTGAAAATCAAGCGAAAGTACATAAATTTCCCTTCAAACTGAAACTTGTTGATTGAAAGTCCGACCAAAACTGAGGGAGTTACAGGTGTTTGAAGTTAAGTTAAAATTGTGATTTCAAACATGAAAATTATTGAAATTGCCCGATATAGCAACATTCAAAGTGCGATTAAAAATCGATACCTCGGCCGATTGAAATAAAACTTTGGGAAAGGGTCATTTACAGTTTGAGAATATTCGGAGAAATGCAAAACATCGAAAATATTGACATGAAAAATTGAGGTTTTTTTCCGGCTCCCGACCACTGTTCGTTGTCGTCCGTACTTAGATGATTTAATCCAGAAAGGATATGTCAAAACTTTTTCGCATTGCGAACAATGAACGGCACTCAGATCGACATTGTTGGTACCATATTTGAGCTGTGCTCGTACATTTCATTTATCATCAATCCTTCAGCGTTTTATAATACAGTTTTGCCCATCTGTTGTATTATAAGTATAGAACATCTCACCGAATCTCTTTAACCTCACTTTTCTGAACCGTTAGTGGTAACTCTGTTTATCTTTTGGACTTAGTGCTTTTTCCTGGTGGAGCAATCGTGTGCATAGTGGAAGTGATACTTAGTTTATAATTGTTCTTAGTGTACTGGCACCTCATGCACAACATTTAAAGGGCATTTTGGTTCCAATTGGAAGGATCTGCTATTATTAAGAACAAAACTGTATCGCCCGGAGGTAAACAAAGTTACCAGTAGCTGTCAAACTCAGAAGCGTGACGTCATCGTGCGATGGTCTATTGGCCAAACGGAATCAATGGAATATAGAAAGGTACGGAGATGGTTTGGGTCACAGGTTTAAAGGGCCCTTATTTTGTCAAAATTAATGACGTAAAGTCCAAAAACAATGGTTCAAAAATCAATGTTCGGTACATTTTATTCGAAAATTTTTCACAAGTTATGACAGTTTGCAGCTGAAAAAGCCTTCAATGCCAATCAACCATGCGGAATACAATTTCAAATGGCAATAAAATGTTTTTGGAGATCTACGTCACAACCCAAAAGCACGTGGTTTCTTCTTCTTCCTCACCTATGTATACCTCATTGAAACGGAATGGGATAGCGTATCAATGAGGTATGTATAAGTGAGGAGGAAAAATACATCCTCTGAACTTGCATCGGTAAATGAGCCGATATTGACACCCCAGGTACGAAATTCACTTTATTTAGCAAGTATACCGTTCCAATGAACTACTCAAACAGGTTTTTTCCTAAGGTAGGTACTACTTAAGTAGTTCATACTGTGCCATAGTTATTATTAGTAGTTGGCAGATATTTGAATAGAATTGATCATTTGTAGCTGTAACTTTTGAAATATATCCACTACATGGGTTTTTTTGTTGTTCTTGAAACATAAAATATGAAATATGCAACGGTAATTTTACACAATAAATGAAATATGCAACGGTAATTTTACACAAAGATAATTTATAGCTGGGGTATGAATATTTAATAGATGGTGTCATTTTGTGCATATTCCATTTGTTTATTTTTCTAGAAAACTTATAAGTTTAATCTCTATTTTTTGAATTGTGGACTATGAAGACTGTTATCTCTACTGTCTGTTTTTGAGAACAAATATTTGAAACAAATAATTTAAACTAGTGTTTTTCTTTTAAAAGTCAATCAATTAGACTTCCGCTTTGGCAATTGTACCCAATGCCCTTCTTCCACTTTCTGCGTAAATTATGTCGATTTATTAGTTACTGATAACTTGATTATACGTCATTTCAGAATTCAAGATTTGGACGGCGGCTTCTTCGAAAAATTCGGGTCAATTTTACGCCAAAAATCGCTCAATCATGACGAGAGTATTAATACTCGGTTGGAACCATTTCCCGAAGAAATCACAGAGGGCCTTCAGTTCACTGCTCAGGAGACGATTTCAGGTGGTGATGACAGCGGAAATGAAACACTACCGGAAAGCGACGTTGAAGAGCAACAAATGAAACAGAATGAATTTATCGGCCATGCGTTTGGTTGGAATGTAAGTACAGCACCAGATATCGTATGATCGTTAAATTGCCTACAGTCATACCGAAAATATATACCTTTATTATTTATTATATATATATATTTATTTATTTATATTTCTTATTTAAATAAAAGACAATTATTAGATCAGAATACGATAAATTCCATTACGGGAGTCTCCGTCTATCTATTGAATGATCGACCCGGCAATAAATATCACGTTTAATGCACACTTTGACATGTATTTATCTCTCACTTTAGTAAACATGAACGGACAGTTAACATATTCCATAAACTTGTGACATAATGCTATCACGAATCACGTGGCATGATAGGACACAAAAGTAGGGGATGATTACCTTTTCAGTAGTTTAATTGAAGAAAGCACCATGCCATAGACATCGAATATTGCGGATTCGAGTCCTGTCCTTCGAAATGTCCTTAGGAAATTTTTTTCTAAGTCTAAGTAACACCTTTTGTTCTCGTTCGCATTCCTGTAAAATTCGCAATGCATGTAGTCCGCTTTACTAAACTTGAAATGTAGTCATAAAAAAATAAATTAGTTCGTAAAGTAAATTCAAAACCACCATTCACCCAAGTTAGATGCCACCGATCTTGCATAACTACTCTCTCTTTATCCAGTATACATGACCTACCAAAACAAATCTGTGTTCTAAATTACGTCTATTTTTGTCATCCCGCTTGCAATCGACGTTCAATAGTAGGGAAAGTACATCTTGTTTGTCCATGCTCTCAATGCATTTCCCAAACAATTCGATATACGGTTTGAATTGAGTGTACCAGCTCGAATTCCGTTTCCACTGACCGAAAATTATTTATAGCCTTCGCAGAAGATTTTTTGCAAGTTTTCTCTCTAGGATGATGAATTAAACACCGTTTGTGACGGAGAGTTTTCTTTCACCGCGCGACATGTTCAGAAAACTACCGTAGTTCGTATTATTTAGTTCTGAGATATTGCTACTAACGCATTTCTTTCCGTCACTATCAATGAACAACATTTTTTCGTGGTCACTGTAGATTAGATCACAGCAACTTATAAAAAATTATATTTGTGTGCAGCTGTATCCTGTGTTATTGCTGAGACAACGCGCAGAGTTAAATAGCATCCACTCTCAAAAATGTTGTAATGATGAGATACCCTTTCGGTATGACCTAGCGAACCTATACATTAGAGAAATGACAGGACACTCACCGTTGGGGCAACTGTCAACATCAAAACGGATAACGGCAATGCAAATTTATACAGCTCGCCCGTTTTGATGTTGACAGTTGCCTTAACGGTGAGTGTCTTGTCATTTCTCTAATGTATAGGTTCGCTAGTATGACCAGACGAGGTAGAATGGTGACTGAAAATTTGAGAATTTTCTTATTTGAACTTGAAAGTGTGTGAAGTTTTCAGGGGAGAACAGCGTGAAACTGAATGGTCGTACACCCGATAAAGAGCGTTACCGCGGGAAAATATAGTAAAAGAGTAGATCATTGAGTAGTAAATTAAAAATAAGCTTGTACATTTTTAGTTCAAGTGCGAAGGTAGACGTTTTTGATCGACTAGTGGTTTACTGCCGCGGTTTTGTATAGCACCAACAAATCTAAAATTCGTTCATAGCAAGATTAATATTTTATTTGGATTATAATACAATTGTTAGTCGTTTACTATGCTTGTTTTATTTTAAAAAGCTTGTTTTGTTACGGCTTTGTATTCGGTTCTCTCACTAGTAGCATAATTATTTTCGCGCATGTTGGCGCAAAATGTTGAATTTTCTCATAGTGATAACATTAGAGTATAAATAACCGCAATTGTAAAATTTGGCTTGACTCACAGATGCGAATTTGACAGTGCAAGTTCATTATTGTTTGTACAAGTTAGATTAACGGGTAAAGATAATTGTATTTAGTTTTTGATACAGCTTTTGCTACAGAATGGTAGAAGATACGATTGCGTCTCATAATTCTTCAATTTACGTCAGAAATTGTTTTCAATGTTTTCCTAGAAGTGTTGCTGATCTAGGTAATATTTGGATGATTATTTCAGATGTACTAGTGAACACTCCGTTATTTTGAAATTTGACTCGGTTCGATCGTTTTTTGATATTTTTTGTTTATTCAAAATACGAATATTCATTGATTTTTCCTGACGTTTTATTTAGCTCGATCTTTATCTCGTGCGAATCTCAAAATAATTGTCTTTCGACATAATTTGCTGTAAATTAACACTGGACTTCAGATTTGGTGGAAAGTTAAAAAAAAACATTTAATAATTGGCTGGTGCTTATCGAATGATCACTTATACACTTAATAAAGATTTCACATGAAAGTCGAGTGATAGTGTGATAGTCAACCAATCAAAGTTAACTTGACATTTCTGTTGGAGTCAACAATACATGGCAATATTGGATGTAATAATTGTCCTTGTTTCGCTCTGTATGGTTTCATCACTGCGACCACCAACATTTGATCTATTATGATATTACCCAGATGTCTTTTGTGCACCGCACTTCATATTATTGGCAGTATCACTAATGAAGTAAGTGGCATGCTTATCATTCATATCCGTGATAATTTTTCTTTTAATATTCAATCGCATTTTATCGCTACTAGAGAAAGTTCTCACTGTATTTCATTTGTAAATGGCCAATGGCCAGTGCAACCAGTCGCCGGCAACTGTGACTGTGTATGTAAGTTGCTTTCTTTTGTAGTATTTTTTTCGTGCCCAAATTAGTTATCAAATCTTGCGAATATGCTGCAGAAGTTGTATGCCTCAGTTGGTATTATGTTGCTATTTTCCATTGTTATTCTCTGGTTTGTGGTTAGTAGTCAGTAGTTGGTAACGCCAACTACGCTGGTTGACAGAGATCGAAATTTCTGAAAGGAGGAATCTCTGGGATCAGCCTTCCTTCGCACAGTGAAACAAAAACGTTGGATCTGGCTCGTAAAAGCCAACGGGTCGTTAGTTTGGATCTTGTGGGAATCGCCTCAGGACGTCGGTTATTGATACAATTGTAACCAGTCAAAAATTAGTCAGATTAAAAAGTTAGTGGTGTTTCTTAGCCCGTTATTTTTTATTAAATAATAATAGTGAAAAACATAAAACATATTTTACTAAAAGACGCAACAGGATAGTGTTATGGAAGACAGAATGAGTTCCTATTCATTGCCTCGATTACTTGGTGGTGGCGGATTAAGCGGAAATCATAAATTTAATCTTAAGTTTGGAACTCTAAATCTTTCAAAGTCGTTCGGCAAAGGAGATACAAAACCCATTGTTCAATATGATAACCCATATTCTCGGACAAAATCTCAGACGTCCAGTGATATTTACAATATGCTACCTATTCCGATAATCAACCGTTATGGGTCTTTGCACAAAAACCAATTTCGTGGTGTTAGAAAGAACGTGATGGAACGACAAACCAGCATGATCGTTTACTTAATGACTGTAGGCAATCAAGAGTTTTGTAATAGGAAAAAAATTTCTAAATATTATATTTCTTATTGATAGATTGAAGAGTTGTACGAAGAAATTTTGTACGAGATCATCCACAACATTGGCTGTGAGGATGAAGAATTGACTGAAGAGACTCTCATTCATTACGTCCAGGATGCATTTAAAATATCTAATGAAAAACACATGGAAATCTTCGAGGCAGCTCGTAGCAAGGAGCCTCCGGAAATATGTCTCAATGTTGAAATCATCGAAGCGAAGGAACTGGAGCCCAAAGATTCCAATGGACTTTCTGATCCATTTGTAACTATGTACATTGCATCGAATCCAACACACCGCTATAATACGTCAGTCAAATCTGCCACGTTAGATCCAGTGTGGGAGGAACATTTTTCACTGTATGTTTTATATTAATTTTAAGTATCACTAATCGTAATATAACTTTTTAATCGCAGGCCGATTGATGAGAATGCAAATGATGCCAATCTGATAGTAGAAGTGTGGGATTTTGATCCAGCAGAAACCGTCAAGGAGAAAATGAACAAAGTGTTTGATGTAAAAGGCGTACGCGGCTTGAGGAAATTGATGAAAGAAATTGCTGTCACGGCTTCGACAGGAAAGCATGATAATGAACTTATCGGACGTGCCAGCATACCATTAAAAGTAAGTGGTGCTATCCAGAAGCAAGCATACGCTTCTCTCACATTAGGGATGAGAAAACTATCGGTAACTACTGATAGTTATCAGCAAAAACAAAATATCATTAACTATCAGTAAAGTTTTTCTCTTACTGATACTGTCAGATATTTTTTGTACGAGAGGTAGGTACTCTACAGTCATATAATTTTCACATAGGCGCAATTAAGGAAATTTTTTTGAGGGGTTATTTTTTTCTTACTTTTCATTGAAAAAATATCGATGAAATAACGATTGAAAAATATATCGATAAACGCTTAAAATGCTTTTTTAATTAAATATTGTGTAACAAAGTATCGTAACAAAAAAAAAACAATACAATAAAAAAGATCATTTCAATCTGGATTGAATCTCCGAACTAATGGATTGAAGCGTCAACGCCAACCTCTTTCAGCAAAGCTGATTCAGTATTCAGTAGAGCTAGATATGATAATCTATTCTGCGAGCTGACCTTAATAAGCCCCGTTTTTAATCGCCGTATTACTGAAAAGCTTCTCTCCTCAGGTTGAGAAGAAGTATGAAATGGACCTATGGGGTCGTTCCTAAATCACGTGGTCATGTTTCGATCACTTTTTTACCCTCCTTACACCCCCGTGGTCTTTCGTGGTCTTTTGGACAAACAACCCCCTCCCCTTTGCGACTTTAACCACGCGGCCTTTTCATTTTTCAAGTGCCAAAATTTCACTTATTTATTATTGAACTTTCCGTACATTCTATATTTCTAAAATGCGAAAGCTTCATTCTTGACAAACAATAAATTATAAGTCAGGAAAAAAGACCACGTGGTCATTTCGTTAATCCCCCCACCCCCGTGCGTGGTCTTTTCCCGTCCCTCTCTTTATGACCACGTGGTTCAGGAAGGGCCACTATGTAGAATACAACCTTTCTGTGAAAAATTCTGAGTGGGGTCTAGAAAATTTTTTGTGTGAGATGTGAGCTCTCTATGCGAAATTCAAAAGCTCTTGTGTCCGAAAGCGAAATAACACAATTTTTGGCGATTGACTAATTTTTATCAAAATGAACAATACAGATTGGATTGGATTTCTCTAATGTAAACCTAAATCACCAAACATATGCAATACCGTCTACTAAAAACAATGTTGAGCGAAGGTTGCTTGAACTAAAAGTACAGCTGAATGAAGCAACGCTAACAACAAATGTAGGAAGCGTTGATAATGTGCTTAAAACTTAAATGCAAATTACTGATATTTACTGTCAGAAATCAGTAACGAGTTAGAAATTACTGATAGTTATCAGTAAGAACTTTTAATGATAGTTCCCATCACCATCTCACATCCCAACTTTTATAAAATATAAGCGATTACAGCACTAAATGGTACTGATGGTGCTAATAGTACTAGTGGTGCTAAATGTTGGACAAATCAAGCAATCTACGTTTACCAAAGAGCCGAACTCGACACATTGTGATAGCGACAAGAATATCCTTGCATATCCGGCGAGAACTCCTGAAAATCGAAACTTCTGCCAAAACCGTCCACCATTTTCGCTTCGGTAGCTTTAAAGTCTGCTCCGGAGAACAAAAGTTACCAGTTATTAAAAAGTATAAGGAAGGGAAGAACAAATGATAAAACTTCAACCCATTTCTGAGCCGTAGCTACTTATGGGCTAGCTGGGCCCCACAGTACTTCGCGTTTGCATTACCCCATTTGTACATACACAGTAACTTTCATTGACCGCTGAACAATTTAATAGATTTTTTCGGAGGTAAATTCGAAAACAAGCATGTGAAAACTTAAGCATTCAGCTCTCATACCCAAAAACTTGCGTGAATAAAGTGAATCATTTTACTTTTTACGTTTTTATTTGAGCTCAATGCATTCGCTTTAAACTGCTTTCTATACGAAACAAAAAAAAGGATAAATTCGGATAAACTTTATTGCTTTACACGGATTTCTCATAAAAGCATTTTCTACATGTTATGCAGGTTATGTTGGTTCAATATTGTTTACAGTCATAGCTTTATTATTTCAAACGGAATGATCGAGTAATCTGAAGGAAGAATGTGCAAAACAAGAAAAAAGTTTAACACTTGTTCTCTAAGTTGTGATGAGTCGGACGAGTAACTCTTCCACCACTTTGTAGTACTAACCTTAAGCTTTGAAATGGCGGTGAGTGTGACCTTCCGGACGTCCCCCTTTTTCTCCAATCCGCAGTTGAAAATAGGGTAAAATATTGTTAACATTACTTGTATCTGTTGAACCAGAAGTAATCATAGCATAGTGTCTTCATGAAATTTGTTAAACAATAAAAGACCTAAAATTCTCTAGAACATTGTATTTAGAAAAAAAATCTTTTTTGTTAGAAGCAAAAAACTGAATTTACGGACAATGTCTTACGAAACCTAAGTTTTTTCAAAATCTACAAAACATAGACACCTTCCAGTTGGTCTCGAGGTACGATGCTGGCCTAACAAGCCAGTCGTCGTAGGTTCGAGCCTCGGCTCGGGAGAGACTGTTAGTGTTAGTAGGATCGTAGCGCCTAGCGCCTGCGAAGTCTGTGTATAATAAACAGAAGGTCAAGTTCCGAATTGGAATATAGCAACAAGGCTTTGCTTTTACAATACATAGAGAAAAAGTGTTGTTAGCAAAGTTGTTTGTAATGAAATTATCTACAACTTTGCTGAAGACAATTTTCAGTTTCACGCAGAAACAAAAAATTTACAACTTTTTTTTGTCATAGTGGGTTATGACTATTGTTACATAACACCATAATGTGAGCAATTTCAATACAAGAAATTGCTTCGTAGACACTACAGTTCTGAAGTGAAGCACTTGGACACTACAGAATTAAGTTCGCGACATTACTATTTTAAACCACTGTGCAATAGAACAAAATGGCTTTTTTGTCTATAGAAACGTATACGCAAGTTTTAGCGAAATCAGAAATGGTTGGTCAACTTTTTTTTGTGGAGTTGCCTGGAAGCCAGGAATTTTTATTTATTTCATGGAAAATAGGTAAAAAAATATTTTTTTACCGTGTCATTTCAGATTTCGCTGAAACTTTTCACAGTTGTTCCTTTTTGATGAAGGGGTCATTTTATGATATCAGTTTTTCATGTAGATTCGCGACTGCTGTTTCAAAAAAGCCTAACCAAAATGATGAATGATGGATAAAAATTTCTATATCAGAAAAACGGCTTGTTTGATTGAAATGGTCTCTTCAGCAAAGTTGTAGGTAAAACAATGGGGTTCTAGAAAAAATATATATACTGTAAAAAAAGTTTATTCTGTGCCAAATTTTCCAAATTGTCACAAAATATTAAATATCTCACAAAGTACCTTTTTTAAAAACCCAATATTTTCACACATTGAAGATGACAATGCTATTTGTTAAAATGCTATTTGTTAAAATTTGGCGATGTTAAAACGAAAAACTCCTCCCAGATGGTCTCGAGGTACGATGCTGGCCTAACAAGCCAGTCGTGGTAGGTTGAAGTCTCGGCTCGGGAGAGACTGCTGGTGTCAGTAGGATCGTAGCACTAGCCCCGCAATTGTCCTATACACTAAATGGTCGGTTGCGAAGTCGGTGTATAAATAAACAGAAGGTCAATAGCAAACATTCTTAATTTACTAAGAACTACTCATTTCAAAAATTTAAAAATTTTGAAATGACACGAATGTTTTTTGAATGAGTGCCAGTTACTTTGGGAAAGGAATAGCCAATTATTTCGTTTTCTTTTGACAATTTTATTCGCAACAACTACTGATCGTTTCGCCCACAAGGCAAACAAAATGTTCCGATATCTGTTATTTCCGAAAAAAATCATTTTTTCTCCAAACTAACTTTACCCACATGTTGACAATGACAACTCACTTTTTGGAATTGGTAAGAGTTAACTTATTTTAATCATCTTTTGAGTATAGGATTGTTGTATGATTTTATATCTCGAAGAATTTGCACTCATACTAACCATGGTTCAACAAGGAAGAATTATTATAATGTATTTTGTTTTCAGTCAATCCCAGCATCCGGTTTGGTAATGTGGTATAACTTGGACAAAAAGAACAAACTAAAACGCCAGGGAACGATTCGTATAAGACTGAATTTTAGCTCGCAGAAAAACAATCAGGTTGCCGCACAGGAACATCGACATCTATTAAGAATTCTGCTGCTTCACGAGCTCGAATCTTCGAAGGTAGCTCATTACTGGTGGTCAGGAAAATTCACACTGCAAGGAGACTTTGTGCTAACACAGCACTCAGCTCAAAGCAGTTTGTCATCTACTGCAGTAGCCTTCATTCAATGGTCCGTATATGCTTCAATTCATCTCGATCATCTGCTCTCATTCAGTTTGTTCGACGGTTTACTGGAAAAACTCATCCGTCCAATTCAAACGAAATCGGTTTCAGACGAAGAACTTAAAATGTTTTGGGAAGCTACGAAAAAGCTTCTGCCATCCTGCTTCTCAATAATTAGGAAACTGCGTAAAAAAACCGCAGGAGACAAACTCGTCGTCAAAATGCTGACAGATGTTTTGAACATTCTTTCTAAGATCTCCTACTTAGAGCCACCGATGGAAACGGAATTATTTCCTAGCCAGCAATATGGCTGGTTGCGACACGCAGACGATGCGGAGGTAAACTGGGATATAAGAGCAGTTTTGGCTTGTGCCGTGTCGTCAGGTGCTGAAGACTGGTTCAACACTATCAAAGAAGGTCACCATGTAGAATCTGGAGTAGACGAAGATCGTTTGCAGAACCTAATCAAAATAATTCAGTTGATTCGTTCAGATATTCAACGATCGATTGAATACTATGATAAAATTTTCCAGGAGTAAGTTGAACTCAAATTAAAAAAAAACTTTAATCTTATATGTTGTATTTTCAGAGTTTTTCATTTTCTTTATACTAGAGAGCTTTATATTGCTTATGAGCTTAAACTAGCAGAGCTTATTAAGCCTTGTGTAGAAGATATATGTAGGGATCTGAAGCGAATTCAAATTCCAGATTCTAACAGTGGTTCATTGGATTACGAGAACATCAACATGGGGACAACACTGTTTGAGTTATATGTAGTTCTTAAAAGATTTTCAACACTTGGACCGGCGTTAAGTCCAGGCGAGTCAAACTTTGCTATCGATGAGTATCATCGCTGGTTCACGGCTGGAGTGACCCACTGGCTTGATATATCCGTGTATAAAGCGCTAACAAGAATCAACAAAGCAATCGAACTCGACAGGCTGCAGCCGGTGGATTCCACTGTTAAATATTCGTCTTCAGCGGTGGATACACTGGCAATTTTCTATCAGATAAAAATTTTTTGGCAGCAGCTCGCCTGGCCAGATGTTGAAGGAGCATACATTTTCGTAGCTAAGATTGTTGATGTAAGTATGAAAAGGTATGCGATATTATATATTGGAAAACCCGTGCATACTCAAATTTGAAGAACAGAATCAAATAACTAGTACAGGTCGGACTCAATTATCCGGAGTGTCGATTTTTTCCCTCCGGATAATCAAAATAATAATTTGACACTGATTGATTCCACTTAACTCGGGCATGTCCCAAACATGCCAGAATGAACAGAAATGGTAACAAATGGGCTGGAAGGAATAGTGTAAAATTTTAAAATAAATATTTAAAACGAACACCAAAAAAGATTTTCCGGATAATCGTGTCTGACCTGTACTGAGTTTTGAGAACGCTTTTTGCAAATGATGAATAAGCTTCATTGCTTTCATAATTCCCAACATCTAACTAATCACTGATATGATTATTAAAAAAACATGTAACTGTTGAAATTATCATTTGCAGGATATTTGCCGATGCTGTGTTTTCTATGCTGATCGCATGTCGGCAAGAGTTGAAAATTTGGGTGTAGTTGAAAACGTCTACGAGAAAAAGTTCGTGGTGACACAGGAATGGTGCCTGGCCATCAACAACATTGATTACATCAGACAGAGCTTAAAGCCCTTCGCAACCGAGCTAGGCGTTGATGATATCATCGCAAAACTATCGGAAGTTGAGAGTCCTATGGAGGCTGAGCGTTGCGCTGATACCCTACGTGCCGTGCTAGAAAATGCAATCGACACCGAACGCAATAAGATTTTGGATTTAGTTGAAAAGCTAGCTAGAAAAATGGCACCACCGATGCGAAGGTTTTTGGTCGAAGGAGCCGAACTATTGCAACAAGATTCGAACTCGATGGATCGATTAATGATGTATATGGAAGAGTCACTTGCTATGTTGAATAATGAGTTAAATGAGTTGAATTTTGAACGAGTTTTGGATGCGATATGGAGTGAATTAACAGCAATTTTATACGATCTTATACAAAGCAATCTCGATGTACCTGATTATTTTTTGCAATTTATATACTAGGCCTTTCGTTTATATATTTATTTGTTTTCGCAGAAACGCCGTCCGCCAGCTTTTTTCGCTAATTTACGTGATACTCTACATATAATGGTTGCAAATTTTAAAAGTACTGAAAATCCTGAAACCGAAACTTCATCAGATAAGGAAACGTTGGCTCATATCGAGCGGCTATTAACTCTGCATGGGTATGAAACAACCGATCTTATTCATCAGTATTACCTCGATAGACTTAAGGAGCAGGAAGAAGAAACCAGTGAATCTTGTGGTATGTTAACGGTCCAGTGTTTCTTTAAGGAAAATGTACTTGAATTGGAAATTATGAACGCCCGCAACCTAAAACCGATGGATACAAATGGTTCCTGTGATTCATTTGTGCGAGTACATTTTGTTCCAGAGGAACGCTTTGTAGGAATTATCAAGCCTCGAACACACACTGTAACAAAGACTTTATTTCCACTCTTTGACGAAAAATTTGTCATGTAAGCTGATTGTTGCAGTTTCTTAATGTTTAGTGCTGATTTTCTCTTTTTAGAACATTCACACAAGATCAACGTGCCATTGAGAATGCAGTTATTTTATTCAGTGTGAAAGACAAGGATTTGTTCGGTATGTCAAATCAATACTTGGCCGAGTGCTTCCTGTGTTTCAGCGACATTGCCGATATATCAAAAGAAAGTGGCAAGATAGAACAAAAGCATTTGAAACTTACGCGACCCAATCGGCTTGGTAAAGTAGATCATATATTAAATAATGATTCTGAATTTATCTGACTTATCTGTAAATTCCCAGATACTGATTGCATCAGAGCACTGGAATATCGCCAAGGTGATAAACAAGCGAAGGACTTCCTCAAAAAGTTAAGACAAAAAATGGGGCAATGAATATCTGTATATAATTCATGTATATTTATATTTATTGTTATCTTAATCAACAAAGCGTTCACCATAAATCGCCTGTTTTATAGAATTTCGAAATGATATTTGTTACATAAATCAATTCAGAATTAGTGATTTATCACAGGATTATCAAATGCTGATCTTTCTAAATAAGCAAATTTTCATTTATTTAGTATGAAGTATTAGTTCCATTATTACAGCGCGGGAAATGTATGTTTGTATCCAAACATGAGAATCAGAGGCACAGCGAAAACGTATTTTTCTCGCACACTTTGTTCGACGTGCAACAACGAAGACTGGTTCCATAAATTTTACTAGCTGACCCGGCAAACTTCGTCTTGCCTATTTTAGTGTTCAATTCAATAGTTTTAAACATTTCAAATTCATTGATTCCTTGCGATTTGTTTATATTATTTGAAATGATTGGTTTTATCGGAATGACAACATCCTCGACTTTTGGCTTTTGTACATCACCTCTATTCCGGAAATATATGGAAAGCATTTCAGTTATTTTCGTTGGTTTTTTAGAAACTGAAAGTAGTCATCTTCGAATTCAAAATGGTGTCCAGGGTCAATGCTTGAGTTCTATACATCATTTCGATTACGGAAATATCCATATGTAGTAGTATTCGGTTATTTTCGGCTGTTTACCAAAAGTTGCCATTTTACAATTCAAACTGGTATCTGAGGTCAATTTTCAGCTCCTTGCATCATTCTGGATCCGGTGATACACATTGTAACAGGTACACTTATTGTACCTTAGGTATAATTTGTACATAACTAATTTAAGAAGTAACTTTTTTCTAGTTGTAAATATAAAATATTAAAATCAATATTAAAAGTTAATAGGAACGAACAGATCTGGTATTCACAAACAGTCTAGTTCGACCACTGAAATACATTAGTCGACTGAGGGTACTTGAACTGGTATAATAAACCAGACGTATTTGAATTAGGCAGTGCCTAAAGATATGCCACCCAGGGAATACGACGTTACGCACTGTGATCCGTGAGGTCTCGAGAGAAATGCTTTTTAAACGGATTAAAGAAACTGCCAGGACCGAATCAAACTCAGAGATTAGAGAGATTAGATTGACATCGTGTCCTCCAAACGCGGGCAAAGTGGGATGGCAAGATCCAATGAAACCCGTAAGAGCGAGATGCATTGCTCAGGAACGATCTATAGCTAACGAATTTGTCCAACTCGTTCGGAGGTGACGCACTTCCTGTAGACCGACTTCGGAAAACTATTTAGCTGAGGGCTCGAGATTTTCTCGTCCATTTGCCAGTAAACCTAATAAGGTATCGGAAGTGTGGCCTTGCCTCGCGTGTTCGCGATCGTCGAAGTACACGCAAAAGTTGGATGGTGCGAAACCAGTACAAAATTGTGTGTTTTCAGTACAATTGTTGATGTGATTTGCAACCAGTACAATGATTGCGTGTTAGGTATAACGCAATTTATGCTCTAGCGTCTTTTCAATGTATTTGGCAGCTCCAAACTACTACACTTACAAAAATTCAACTGGTGTTAGTATCAACATGTTGATTTGTACTGGTATTGATAATGTTTTTCCAGAAGGCTGCTTTCGTCGACGCAGTGTAACCAGTAATCAATATTGGTAATTTGTTTACTGATTAGCTTAATAAAAATTTTACCTTATCGATTCAATCCCATGAACAAGATCATTAAAAAACAACATTGAGTTAATAAAAATAAAAAAGATATTGGTTGTGTTCAAAAAAATTGCATTCAACTATGATTTCGTTGATTTTATTCATATGCGTTTGGTTGAACTGACTGACATCAGCGAAAATGAACTTTCCGACGACAATGAACGTTAAGAACGCCAAGAGAGCAGTCAAATCAGGGCTCCAAGTATTTTTTATTTTAAGCAACAGTTCAAGGAAACTTTATCATCACCCTAATTTCAACAAGCCCTATCTATGTTTATCAGTGCCCGCAATCTGGTCAACTTGGTCCAGTAGTTTAGCACTTTCAACTAAAAGCAGAAGCAGTTGCTGGCGCAACCAGTGGCGACCTGTAACAATTTGTTAAAGCCCTCGAAACTGCCCATAACCAAGGTGAGCCGGATAAAACGAAATCCACCACAGAGAAAACCAACACCAAAGAAAAAACGGCACAACGGCGACCAAACAGGTGAAAAGGAAGATGATGCATTGGACTCAAGTTTGTTAGCGTATTTATGAACCTAAGATCATTTTTTTTCTTGATTTTCTGTTGCTTTGAAACTTAGAAGCTGCGTTGAAAAATGTTGGGATGAAATTTTCGACGTCGAAAAGAAGGAATCAAAGGGTGCCAGTACAAACTATGATAAAAATGCAAGGAATGTTCTTGTCTTCAATATCCTAGTTAAATACAAACTAATATGTTTCGCAGAAATTTTTAAAATCTGCAATTTATTCCTAACGAGAAGCGAAAAGGTTCCGCCCGACACCGCCACATGAAATTTAACGCTTCCCGAGTAACCTGCAACTCTTTGCTGCGAGTTTTCTCTAGTTTTTCAAACTGCAGCCGAAAGAACCTAATTGAACTGTATGTCAACGACCGGCAGCTCATCCTTCCAAGATGATGACAGTGTAGCTGCTGGCTGCTCCTGTACTGCTTCCTCGGATTGCACCCCAATAGGAAACTTCTTGTGGGTAATTTTTGAATCGACAGCATCTGAGCATTTCATAGGGTTCCTTTAAGTGAATCAAAAAGGAAACAGAATTATGGTGTTTATTCCAGTTATTTACTCATCAGATAAAAATTGTATTCTTACTTACCTTCATTATAGTGTTATCTGATCACTAGTCACAATCAAAGAATCTTGTTTCGAGCCGGCAGGTTATCTTGTGTGTTGTATCTTCTTTGACAAAATAGAATTATTGACTCAAAAACATGAATCATTCGGTTGCGGTAATAGAAAGGATAGAAGTCCATGTATACAATTGTTTACAAGATGACATAAAAGCAGGGTGTATGAGTACACTGAAAAGTGAATCCAGTGTTGGCAGTTAACAGGAAAAACAGCGTAGCATACACTTAGAGAAAAACGCTTAAGAATTTTATAAGTTACAACTTATGTACATGCATAATTTTTATATCATTAGTTATTGCCTGCGCGGTAAAAAATTAGAATCGGTCGGCGGTGGCAGATCCGCAAATGACAACCGCAGCTACCAAATCCGTTATGACTGTAAGAAATCGTGCTGTTGGTTTTAGAATCAAGCGATCGATTTTTTAATTTCATAGTGAAATTCAATCAACGATATTTTTTTACATAAGATCTTTTAAAAAAAGAATTAGTGATTCAGAATGTAACAAGAACAAACGATTAAGATATTGAAAAAGACCCTTCGACTGGAATAATTGTATCTATGGAAAATTTTGACATGGCGTCATATTATTCAACTTTGGATATCACAAGATATCACTCAGTATGGGTAATAAACGGAGCACGCATTTATTTAAATTTAGCAATTGTTGGATATTTGTGCAGTTTGAAAATACATGTTGTGTCTCCGCCTGCGTATGCTCCATTCTATATTCCGGTTGAATAGCTTTTTGGTTATATTAAGAAGAACACAGTTATATTTCTTTGCCGAGAACTCAACAACTGATAAATTCAGCGAAATGTTCCACAAGTTTTCGGCGAAATTTTCAAGAACATTGGCAAATGGAATTGATTACCCGCTGGTTTACGGTAGATCGATATATTTGCTGAATGTTCGTTGAAATGTACTGATGACATATGTTGAAAATTTCGCCGAGGTGCATCAGCTGTTGGGAAGTTTGGCGAGATAAATTAAGTGTGTATAATCCGAAATTTACGCAGTTATTTTACGCAGATTCTGGAATTTACGCGGCACGTATCTCCCATGAAAAAGCGACTCAAGTGTAATATGATTTTACAAAAATATTCAGAAAGTGTAGTTATGAATCGAATAGTGTACTTGATGAATATGAAATTTGACATTTGAGCAAGAGGCTCGTGTGGCTGTCAAACTCCATACATTTTCCATCTACCACTGATTGAGCCTGGTACCAGCGTTCCTGGTTCCCACTTTTTGGTTGGTTTGCCCTAAAACTAGTGAAATAGAGTAAACGTTCTAAATTTTCGGTAAACTTTATTTCGAATAAATATTGTTTTAGATGGGAAAACAAGAACTCAACATTTGTTTACAGTACAATGTGCACTTTCAAAGAATAAGATAGGTTATGTAAGCATTTGAAGTGAAATATTGACGCCGTGATGAATTGATGATTGGTAGGCAAAATGTTGACGTTTATAGTCCCCTGCATTTGAGCTCGTGTGAAGACGTAAACGCCTTCCCGCATTATCAATAACCAAAAACGGATGATAATCATGATAACATGATTATCGGTTACATGATAACCCATACAGTCGTGACTATATCCCGAACTAGTTGTTATACACGTTTTATGGTTATTGATTATGCGGGTAATAGTCGGCTGATGAGCGGCTACCGATTTAGTGTGTTTTCTAGGATGGTCTCCAACTATCGAAATATTAATTGGGTGTGGAAACATTTTTTCACGTAACGTGAATACATTAATCAAATTCACATGACATGCCTAATTCAAACCGTTTAAATCAGTGTATGTGCAGGCTAGCTATACTCAGAGGGAGAGATATGCGAAGAGTTATTTTGTGAGCCAAACGAACATGTCAAAATCCGAGCCAAACGAACAAGAAAGGTAACACATTGAAGTTTTTGCAATCAGATACAATGAAGAATATATTTATTTTAACACGTTTTTTATGTTCAATTGCTAAACAATGAATTGGGGATGCTCCAAAATTGGTTTATCACAGTGATTTTTAACTGGTGGCTTACAAACCTCTCGTATGGTAAACAAAATAATATTCAAATATGTTGAAAGTATATAAAAATTAAGATAAACATAAAACTTAACACTTTCACGGTTTTTGTGATGCACTTTATTATTCCTGAGGACTTCCACCGTCACAATCAGTTATACGCAGGTTTATGAAAAAACGCAACTTTTCTATAACCGAAAAATAACAAGCAAAATATTGGAAGCACGGTGGGTTCGCAATGGAAATGGAGCCACAAAAAAGTCACATAACACCCAGTACAAAAGAATGGGCGCGTCTAAGGCCTGGGTATACGAGTCGAATGAAAAAGTTTGTCATCATTGCACTTTGAGAAGAGATCTGGCACCTCTGACATGTGAAACCTAGTTGCCAAATAGGCGGTTTTTTTCATCACTTATCTCTCTCTCTCTCTCTGAGTATCTTCAGTCCAAACTGGTGTGAAAGATGCAATATCGTTTTTTTGGTCTGATGGTATATTTTCAGAATCACCAGAAAAAGTAGAAAAAGTGGAAAAATATGCTTACGTAATTATTGAACGGCCCCATAAAGATAAGTGACTTTTCATCTACACACACAACACTATAAAAATTCGACACGTTACTGCGAATTGGATTTCATTTACATCTGTACTTATATCTATCATAACAATCAGATTACAATGACAAAACACGTTGAATGCCAAAATACACCAAAATAGCGTGGACTCCATCAAAAACCGATCTGGATTGACATGAAAAAATGATTGGGTTTGTTTATTAGCATTCATGCGTAAAGAGCATTTGGCATGAGCGTGGGAATGATTTTCAGTGTAGCAACCGTATAAGCCATGTAAAGTTGTGTTTGTTTTGTGCCAATCACGTTCAACTGTTTCTCTCGATATATAATAAAGTCACAAATACAGGTGGCTTGCCATGGGCCTGATACAGACTCGCACAGAAATGCAATCAAAATAACAACTCTTTTAACAATAAATATTCGGTTGCAAACAAATCTGGCAACCACAAGGATTTGACTGCAGGTTTGTTTACCTTCTTATAGACCTGTCTTGTTTTTCTAGCGAGTGAATTAAATTAATCAAGTTCAATACATGAATATTTATTCTGTACTCCGTAGGGTAACGGGGGTATTTTGGCCCACATGCATATTTTGGCCCACCCTGTAACATTTTACGCATTTTATCTGATAAATTCAATGAATATTAGAAAACTATGCATGCAACATTGAATAACACACCTAAGAATCATACTGCACTATAATTTTCGGCGAAAAACTGGCTTTAGGTAGTGTTATTTTGGAATTAGTTCATACATATTCAAAGTCATGGCTGAGTCAACCCAAAGTCAAGAGGAAGTGGTAATATACAAGTCAACATCCGGAAGCTATTGTAACAAATATGTATGCTTTTGAAACAATTCGTTGTTGTAGTAACATCAATAAAATGCCATAGAAACAGTTTGTATACTCTAACATGTTGGAAAAAATTAAAAAAGTGGTTAAACGCATGGCCGAAATATGTTTGCCTCTTTCTGAAGCAAACATATTTTCGCGATGCCAATTTTTGACATCTCTTTGATTACCGTTCGGCTGTTGCACGTGAACAAAGAAGCAGCTTGTGACAATTTACTGGTAATTACTTCATAATTTATCACATTTAACGATATGAAATTGGTTGAGAATGCCTGTAAAATCGCTATAAGCCAAATCATTTCATTTTTAGATGCCTAAAATTTACAGAAATTCACAGCAGAAGGATATTCTCCTCAAACCCACTATTTTTGCTCTAAAAATACCGATGATGATCTTAAATATAATTAGTCCGAACTATTTCCATACACGTCTGTAGATATAAAGGTGGGCCATAGTAAAAATTTGGTGGACCAAAATATGTTTTTAGTACCTTGTAGAAATTTGGATATTTCTAGAATATTTTTCATTATATTGCATTGTTGAACGGTGTATATTAAAATAGACACTTAGCTTTTAACAATGGTATAATAGAGTAGGTATTTATGTTGAAAAATTGTGTTTGTTTTTAATGAACTCTGCGAACACTTCCCAAAGCTGGCCAAAATACCCCCGTTACCCTACTGTACAACTGTGTGTACTGTGTTTTTTTATGTGTTGTGTATTGGGCTAAATATGCGAAAAAAAACGCAAGGAACTCATCAGTGCTGTTCAGCTGTCCAAACGTGTTCTTGGAGCCGCAGGTTTTCGGATACCAAAAACTGTTAATGTTGCTACCTTCTGAAAGCTGATACGCGGTCCGCTGCGAGTTGAGGTCACTCACTGGACCAAATTGAACCGAAGATATTGCGGAAGAAACATCAAAAGCCTCTGTTGCTGTTGGAAAAGGAGAAAACTAACGCTGTCGATATTTGGATCCGAGTGTCGTGTGACAATCATGTCGCTTACAACTACGTTTTCTGGTTCCAAGACTCTGGTGTTATTTTACAAGCAATATGAAGATAGAAAAACTGTGGTGTTTTCCTTTTTCGAGCTCAATACGTGAATAAATAAATAAGCTAACTTCTGAGCCAGTGAAAGATGAAATTATTTTGCAATCGTTACAGAAGAAGTTTGTTTCCATTATTTTTTAATTTTATTGACATTGTTTATGTGAATAAATGCTTTGTAACTATTGTTATTGTATAAATAGTGTATGTGTATGTGTATGTATATAAATAGTGTATGTGTATGTGTAGTGTATGAAATATTTTTCTGCAATTTTTTATTTACATTAGTAACAATAACTAAAAACTAAAAATCAAAAAAAAAAATAACTGTTCTCCTTATTAATACCCGTGAGGAATGCCAACACATTCGAATCAATTCTGTCGTCACAGTAGTATATATTGTGAAAATAAATTTGAAGGAATTTTAAAACGGAGTCACATTCTGATGGTGGAAAACTATGTACAGTTTAAAAAGCAGGTCTATGGAGGCAATGATGCTTGTACACTTGAGCTTGATGTTGTCTAAAATAACTATGAACCTTAATTGAGGAAATTATTTTTATTATTTTCCTTTAATTTTTAAATAAGGTATAAAAAATCGCTTGAAATCAGTTGAATAACAGTTGGTATATGGGCGGACTGAAATTCAATGAATTTTGAGCAGTTTTAAAACGTGATTTAAGAACCGAAGGACAACGATATAATTTTTTTACAAATCACGCTCTTTTCGATGATATATAAAACCTGGTAACGTTATAAAACCCAATGGGGTCCTAAAGTTTAAAACGGTTTTCTGATTTTTATATATCAGCTGGAAGAGTGCAATTTTCTGAGCAAAACGTGATTTTTAAAAAATGTTTATCGTTTTCCTTCGATTTTTAAATGAAGAACGCAAAACTGCTCGGAATGCCTTAAATGACAGTTCTCTCATATACCGTACAAGGGCGAAACGTCATCTAAGACCTTTCGAGCAGTTTTTTTATTCTTTATTTAAAAATCGAAGGAACACGATAAACATTTTTTAAAAATCACGTTTTGCTCAGAAAACGCGGCTTTTTCAAATGATATATAAAAACTGGTATAGCTTTAGGACCCAATTCTTACTGTGTTTCTCTTGCCGTATTTATATTTACATGTATTCCTAGAACATGTAACTTACCAAGGATAAGATGTCTTCGTAATGGCCTAATATTTCCCATTATCCGAAATCCAACTTTCCAGTCAATGCTTCGTGTCTTCTAATGTTATATTATATCATTTGACCCAGGCCTCATAAATCTCGTCTTTGCGGTTAATGCCCACATCTTTCAACAACATTTAAGCAGCTTGTTGGGTTTTATAAGGTTTTATATGTCAGAGGTTCCAGATCTCTTCTCAAAGTGAAGTGTTGACTAATATTTTCATTCGACTTTTTCAATCGGTGGTGACTATGAAAATAAGAAATATAAAGCGTATCGCAAAATTTAATAAAAACCATGGAGGTGTCAACTGTTACCGGGGTTACTGATTACTATTTTGTTAACTTTAAAAATGTTTATTTAGCAGTAGCATGCCAGTCAGCTCACAAGTTGTTGCTGCTTGCACTGATCCATGAGCAGCAGTCACTAATACACTCGATGTGAGGAATAAAGTGTCGGTATATGATACATATTCTGATTTCATTCTATGTCAATGTATTCGCAGTACAACTTTTGCGTTATGCATTCCACACATTTTTTGTGCGATTTCTTTGCAACTTTTGTGCGAATCGGGAAGACACAATGATTGTACAAGCCTTCAACTTTTGCGTGTAGTAGAAGAACTTTTAGATCCGAATTGCAAGATTAAAAATGTTAAAACAAATCATTCGGTAATAGTTCATAAAAATCGCATAATAAAGGCTTAGCATATATACAAGCATAATCGAACATAATCAAAACTATTGTAATGAGTAAATAATCATTCTATATATAACAGAATAATATAAATAATCTTTGTACGAAAACATACAACGCTCTTTTTTCGAACTTACCATAAAATGTTGACAACAATAAATGATTTCATTTTAATTCCACCATTTATGTTTAACTTGGAGGGATGGTATGATATACTCCAGATGTGAATTTCCCACAAGTTTCGAACTAACTTTACCAAGACTGTAAATTAACAGTAAAACCCTTAAGAACCTTTTTCCCACATGTTTTCTAGAATAACCGAAGCAAGTTTCACTTTGCTTCCCACGTACCAAACCACTCAAGATTCCCACAAGTCCCAAAACGATTACCAAATCCTTAACATTCTCACCAATTGTAAGTGCATGTCCAGCAGTTAATCTGGGTCATGTCTTTTCTCAGACAATAAATTATTTCCAACCTTACGTGTTGCATCGCCGAGCCAATGTACCCATCCCGGTGCATAAACTCGGTAAGTGCTCTAGTTCACGCCACAGAGCAAGAATCCAATTTCATTACTTCACACTATATCCAGAACCTATCCCAACATGAGCCCTACTGCGAAGCGCATATGGCCAGAATAATAAACAAGTAACATACAAGCAGACTGCGCTTGCGGCGTACGTCTGCATGCTTGTATGTTATGTATTTGCTTTTACCAATCGCGTTGGCGTCACCAAGCTGACCCGCGATTGGATGACAAGTATGTGAGAATTGTATGTTTTCCCTTTCTCTTTTGTAGTACTAGATTTAAGCAGTGCAAACTGGAATGTAGAAGTCCGATGTAAAACAAAAAGGTCTGAATAAAGGATTCGATGTTTGAACCTCAAAGTAAGAGGTATGATCTCTTATATCACAAGTCACTATTTTATTATCGAATACCCCTAAAGTTTCTTATAGTTGTCTGAGGTCGATAGGTCCATTTGTGGCTCCAGTACATCATAACAATTCCGGAAATACCCATATTGGGTGGTATCTGGTTGTATGCCGCTGTTTTCCGGAAACCGGAAGTCGCCATGTTGGATTTCAAAATGGCATGTGGAGACAATTTCTGGCCTCCGTACGTAATTCTGGTTGAAGAAAAACCCATATTTGGTGTTATTTGGTCATTTTCGGCTGTTTTCCAGGCACCGGAAGTCGCCAACTTACAATTCGAAATGTTGTCTGTGGTTGATCTATTTATGGCTTCAGTGCATCATAACAATTCCGGAAATACTTATATTGGGTGGTATTTGATCATTTGCCGCTGTTTTTCGGAAACCGGAAGTCGCCATCTTATATTTCAAAATGGCATTTGGAGATATGCCAGAAGAAGGAAGGGTGTCGAAACATTATGGACATGTTTGTTACACCTAAAAACATTCACTTGCCAAATTTGGTTATATATGCTTGATTGATTCTCGAGCTGTGCGAAATTTTAGTTTCATTTGTATGGGACCCCTCTCTTATAGAAGAGGGAGGGGTGTCAAACCATTATGGATATATTTGTTACCCCTAAAAACATCCTCCTACCAAATTTGGTTCTATTTGCTTGGTTAGTTCTCGAGATGTGGAGCAATTTGTGTTTCATTTGTATGGAACCCCTCCCATCCAGGAGAGCGAGAGATGTCGAACCAATATGGACATATTTGTTACCCCTAAAAACATCCACATGCCAAATTTGGTTCCATTTGCTTGGTTAGTTTTTGAGATATGCAGAAATTTGTGCTTCATTTGTATGGGGGCCCTCCCTTCCAGAAGAGGAGGGGGTCTCAAACCATCATAGGAACCTTTTTCGGCCCCTAAAACCCCTACATACAAATTTTCACGTCGATCGGTTCGGTAGTTTCTGAGCCTATATGGATCAGACAGACAGACAGACAGACCGGACTGCATTTTTATAGGTATAGATAAGATTTTTTCAATTGTACCGTCTGCCAGAATGAGATTGTGCCAATAAAGGAAATGTTTTTGTTTTTTAGCTTAAAATACACACATTTAGGCAAAAAATTTATTCCAAATCAATACATACTTGAATGCTTGGTTAACAACTGGTACAAATATGGTTAAGTTACAATCAACTAAAATTTTGCCAAATAAATGAACATTGGCCCAATCTCACCCCTTCTATATCGGGTGGCATTGTGCCAAAAACAAAAAGTTGAGTTTGATACCTGAAAAATGAACATTAGTGTATCTACGAATAATACACATGAATAACATTATATAATAGTAAGCATAGGGCTGACCATAAACTACATGGACTATGGGCTCAAGGGCTGTAAGAAGATATCTGGAATAACTAATAATGATGTCGGCGCCGATTTCTCAAGGCTACCGAACACCACATGGAGCTCAAGTTCTCCACAATTTTTTACCTGAAGTGGACTTGCTACACCCTTGTTCCGATAGATGGCCACGGATAATGAAACACAAATTTTCCTCTTTACATAGTTTTATATCACTAATCGAACTTATACTAACACTTTTAATAACTTTACTCGGGGTAAATCGCGTCGCGAATTTCTAAATTTCTAATGATCTAATCTGACGCTGCTCGCCCTTTATAAAGGATCGGAGTTCTGCCTTGTTGCCACGTTGTCTCGCGGAAGATGATGAAACATTGCGCAATATTGCAAATCATTGGGTGTTATTGCACAACGTTACGTAGTGTATAGGGTTGTTGAACGATCGTCGCAATTGGAGATTCGCTCGTACACCGACAAAAATATTCGAGCTTGATAGGCTCGAACATCCTCCGCCTCCAAAAGTGTGAGAGACACTTCATGTCCTTGTTGTTAGTGGAAGATTATCCAGGATTGGCAATGGAGCCAGTTTATGAATTGGCCTCGTCAAAAGGCCAAATTTAGATTTAACTCGAACAACTCGAACGGTATTGTCTTTACCTGGGTAAGTTTTTTCGATTTTACCCAACTTCCATACTTGCGCTGGCAAATTATCCTCCTTTATCAAAACCAGCATACCTGGTCGTAGGTTAACTTGTTTTCGTGTCCATTTCGCTCTGCCCTGCAACTCCACGAGATACTCCTGAGACCATCTCTTCCAGAAGTGGTCGCGGAGAAGCCTTACGTACTGCCAACGGGACAATCTGTTCTGTGGAATTCCTTCACATGACGGTTGAGGAATCGCTGTTAGTGAACGGTCAATTATTAAATGTCCGGGCGTTAGCACTTCCAAGTCGTTAGGATCATCAGAATGAGGGTATAGTGGTCTCGAGTTCAGAATGGCTTCTATTTGACATAGCAGTGTTGCGAACTCGATAATGTTTAAAGTTGCAGGCTTGAGTACCCTTTTCAAAACGCTTTTAACGCTTTTTACTCCAGCCTTCCATAGCCCACCAAAATGTGGCGCATTAGGTGGTATGGTATGCCACTGAATCTGTTTCGGTTCACAGAAATCGAAAAGATTATTTTTCATTTGTTGTCCCTTAAATAATTCATACAGTTCTCTCAGTTCGTTTTTTGCTCTGATAAAATTCGTGCCGTTATCCGAATAAAGTTCTCCAGGAACACCACGTCTCGACACGAAACGTTGTAACGCTCCCATGAACGCAGCCGTTGTCAAGTTTTCTACCGCTTCTAGATGGATACCTTTAGTAACCATGCATATAAAAACGCAAATATAGCCCTTAACTGGCACTACACGACGAACGCCTTGTCTGATCATGATAGGACCAGCAAAATCTACGCCTACCTTAAAGAACGCAGGTGCTCTTTCTAAACGGCACGCAGGTAAATCTCCCATGAATTGAGTAATTGTTCTAGGATTTAGCTTAAAACACTGCACGCAACTTCGTGTTATCATGCGTATAGTGTTACGACTTCTAGGTAACCAAAATTGCTGGCGCAGGATCGCCATCAGTCCGGATGGACCGACATGCAAATTCTCCAGATGAATAGACTTGATAAGGCTTCGAACCACCGGATTTTTGGCTGGCAGAATCCACTGGTGCTTCACCTGAAACGGTAGCTTGGAATGTTGAAGACGGCCGCCTACTCTCAACAATCCATCCTCATCAAGAAATGGATTCAAACAAATAAGGTTCTTAGAGGGTTCATTCGCCGATACTCGACTTATTTCATCCGCATACTCCTGGTTTTGGACTACACGAACGATCGCCTTCATTGCATTACGTAATTCAGTCACTGTTGGAAAGCATCCCATCGAGCGATTTTCTTTCTTCCTATTCTTAGCATTGCTGAAAAATCGTAGCACGTAAGCCACCACTCTCTGTAGTTTCCGAAATGACTCAAACTTAGAGAAAATTGGAAGAACTTCATATCTTTCCACAACGTTCACAACCACAACTTGTTTCAATTCGGGTATTTCATCAATCAAGATCTTTCCGATAACCACTACTGGAGCCACTAATCCGAGTGGGTCGACCATTTGCGCGACTAATGACAAAACTTGTCGCTTTGTTGGTAGCCTTTTGTCCGAGGTAGGTAGTGACAAGAAAATCAATTCATCGCTATTTGGATTCCACATCAGTCCCAAAGCTTTTATAATTTCATTCGTTCCAGATTCATTCAAACTTACTAATTGTTCCCGATCAGCTTCAGGTATGGCATCTAGAAGCTCTGGCATATTCGATGACCATTTATGAAGATGCAGTCCACCGGCTTTCATCATGTCTATTAATTGCTTCTGGGCTTCGAATGCTTCCTGCAAGCTGTCGAAACCAAAAAGCGCGTTGTCAACGTAAACGCTTTTTTCCACTATGCCAGCAGCCAGAGGAAAATTTTGTTTCTCATCAACAGCAAGCTGTAACAAGGCCCTTGTGGCTAAAAACGGAGCTGAAGCAGTTCCATATGTGACTGTTGTCAGTTCTAAAATTCGAAGCGGATCAGTGGGACATTCCCGCCAAAACACTCTTTGCAGTGGAGTATGGCACGGCGCTACAACGATTTGACGGTACATTTTAGCAATGTCAGCCGTCAAGAAAAAGCTGGTCTCCGAAACCTGAGTACAATAGTCAACAGGTCACTCTGGCTGATAGAACCTATCTTCATCACTTCATTTGACGAGAGGCCAGAGGTCTTTGCAGACGCATCGAATACAACGCGACATTTGGTGGTTGTGTTTGATGGTCGCAGAACAGCGTGATGTGGAAGATACCACTTTCTTAAACCTGGTGGATCGTTTCGCTCGAAGACTACCTTGCAATGACCCAATTACTCATACTCTTGCATGAAGTCAATATATTGCTGCTTAAGTTCGGGACGTTCAGCTAGACGTTTCTCTAAACAATAAAATCGTCGAAGAGCCAACGATCTTGAATCTGAAAGTTTATCGACAGTTTCCTTGAGACAGCTCGACGATGTATCTTCCCGAAGCAACTCTTGTGTGTGTAGCCATAAAGTGGTTCTCACAATCCTCCTCCTCGGTGGTCAAACGGAAATCCTGTGCAACATTCTCAACATCCCAAAATCGTTGAATCGAATCGCTAAGCTTATCGACAGTCACAGAATAAGTGAAGACAGTTTCCTCGATGATTGCTTCTTTATTGTATGAACCTCCAAGAACCCAGCCGAATTTAGTTTCGTTTATGATTGGTAAATCAGGGGCAAGAATAATTCGTCCTGGTAACAACAATTTCAAAAGCCACTCATTGCCAATCAACATATCTATTTCGTCGGAAGAGTTAAACCGAGGATCAGCAAGCTGCACGCCAGCTGGAATTTCCCAAGAGCTAGTATCGATAGCGGTTGTAGGAAGGACAGATGTCACCCTTTTCGTTACTAAGCAGTGGGCCTTCAAATGAAACGTGAGATATCTTGAGCGGGTTTCAACCTCAACACCCTGATTCACGCGAGACTGCATGCCATCTACTCCAGCAATTGAAATATTTACTTGGTAGCTCCCAAGATCTAAAATAGTGGCCATTTTCTTGGAAATTAGATTTACCTGGGAGGCCAAATCTAATAAAACACGACAGGGGTGTGGGTTTTTGTTTTTGTCCAAAACGTTTACCACCGCAGCAACACCGATGAGATTGCTCGGTTGGTTGCATATGTAGCTGTTGGTACTTGAGTGCTACTAGTAGGTTGTGGCTCATCCTTTTTACCTAATTGTGTTCCTGAAGTTCCGGTTCGGTTAGAATTTTGTTTTGAATTTTTGCTGTGTTTCGGTTTCTTTGTCTTGTTGTTTTTCTGCGTGTAACAAACTATGATGCCTTCGTTGACATTTGTAGCATTTTTCTTTCGATGAGCAATCTGCTCCTCGGTGTCCCTTTCTGAGACAAACATTCTTTTCCCGTACTTTCAGTAGTCTCTGAGGGACTGATAGCGCTAGGAACTGGGGACATTTATGTCCTTTATGATGAGGATCACCGCAGAAGTCACATTGAATTGAAAATTCCTTCGATGTCGTTACTGTTGCCATTGATTGTGGTCGGAATGGTTTACGGGCTGGCTGATTATCTTTCGGGTTTGAGGTTTCGCATCTCTCTAAAACAAAACTTTGTTCCCGCAGAAACTTAACAGTTGCTTCGTAGGATGGCAACTCACCGTGCAACATTCTGATAGCAGATGAATTACGAATTGTTCCGAAACACCTGTGAATTCTTGCTGTAGGAACTTTAAGTTTTCAACCTGCCTTGTGCATTCGTCCACTAATGATCTTAAATCTTTACTGCTTTTCCCAACCACCTTCTTCATTCCGAAGAGTCCATGAATATGAGTACCAACCATGTGTCTTAAATTCTCATACCGTTCCTCAAGTATTTCCCAAGCGTGTATGTAGTTTCCATCGTTTATGGTTTTCGCATCGATTATTCCTGCTGCGCTTCCCACTAGCGCTTTGTCCAGATGGTAGAGCTTGACCGCTGGAGGGTCAGCTGTCTTGTCCACTAGATCCTTGAACATGACGTTGAACTTGGTCCAATTTTCATATTTTCCATCGAAGGTAGGAATCGGTACTTTCAGTGGTTGCTAGATCATCATCGGATTTCGCACTGTCGCTGCGCTTGAATTAGAACTGGACATATTTATTCTTTCCACTTGCTCTTCCAGAGCCATGAGCACTTGATCGTGAAGTAAATCAATGTTTTCGAAATGAGCATCATGTTCCTCTCTACTAGCGGGTGGGATTAGAGCAAGAATTTTCGCGTGTATTTCGTGGTATTTTTTATGCGCAGATTCTGTTTTCCTCTCGTAAACCTTCAGCTGAGATGCTGGTAAGTCTGAATTTTCATGGAGAGTATTAAGAATTCGTGTGAGCTTACCTTTTGCCAGTCCACGCTGGTGGACAAATGCATCTACCTGTTCCATGATGAGTCGCTTTGCTCTTTTCTTCTTTCTTGTGCTAACAGGAGTGGAAGTGTCGGTGTTTTGTGTTCCGGACGATTGATTATTTTCTGTTGTCGGTGTTGAACCAGATCCTACTTCCCTTGGAGGCGTTCGCTGCAGCGGCATGGCACTGAGGAATCGATGTAGTTCGGCATCACTAGCCGATGCTTCACTTAACTGTACGATCACTTAATTTCCGGAACCTTTGCACTGACACTTCAAACCATAACTTTTTATTACAATGTGCGTCAAACTTTTAATTAACCGTTTCTCTTTGATTTTTATATATTTATTCACTTTCTACCCGTACCATCGTTCCGATATTTAACTTTGTATTACACTTAGTTCAATCCGGCTCTTCGAAGGACCAAAATGTCGGCGCCGATTTCTCAAGGCTACCGAACACCACATGGAGCTCAAGTTCTCCACAATTTTTTACCTGAAGTGGACTTGATACACCCTTGTTCGGATAGATGGCCACGGATAATGAAACACAAATTTTCCTCTTTACATAGTTTTATATCACTAATCGAACTTATACTAACACTTTTAATAACTTTACTCGGGGTAAATCGCGTCGCGAATGTCTAAATTTCTAATGATCTAATCTGACGCTGCTCGCCCTTTATAAAGGATCGGAGTTCTGCCTTGTTGCCACGTTGTCTCGCGGAAGATGATGAAACATTGCGCAATATTGCAAATCATTGGGTGTTATTGCACAACGTTACGTAGTGTATAGGGTTGTTGATCGATCGTCGCAATTGGAGATTCGCTCGTACACCGACAAAAATATTCGAGCTTGATAGGCTCGAACAATGAGAACGTGGTTCATAAACACCCGGTCAGAAGAGCATAACTAAAAAATTACAAAATTCTATCAACGTGAGATACAAATAACATATTTTGATACAATTTTGTATTTTTTCATATAATTTTGATAACAAAATTAAATCTGAATGAGTAATAACAACAAAACGTGAAATGAAGTAGTTCTGAAACAAGTCTAACTAACTTTCCGTTTTTATCAAAACCTGTTGTTTCTAACAATGTTTGTTATTATATTGTTCTTTTTTCTATCTTATTTTGTTAGAAAGTTGAAATATTAGTAACAAATTTTGATATGCGTTTGATACTAGTAGAATCATTCCTGTTATAATTTCTGTTATTTTAACACCTAACGGGACTGAAATGAAAACACAGCCTGTAAGGTTTTTCTCATAACAAACTAACAACTTCTGTTACATTTTTGTTTTTTCTTTCTGATCGGACAGCCTCTATACACGTAGTGGCGTCTCCAGGTTTCTCGGAATGCAAAAACGTTGTGGCATAAAGCCGCTGTAGACTTTACTTTCCAATTATTATTTGACATTTACCATTGTATACTACATTGAAGATCCCAAGCCGCTGAACACGTACCCACAACCTTCCTTCTTTTCTTTGGAAGTCATCAGTTTATATAGGATAGATGTACAAATTTTTGTTTAATTCCATAAGTAATATCTGTCATTATAACTCTCCATCTGGAAACTGTTCTCAAACTTTTAGTCATTATTATTTTAAATAATATCATAGCTAGAATACCTATTTTATGTAAACAATGCAGGTGTTTTGGTGTACACAGATATACTTAGTTTTGTAATGAATGTGAACTCCGCACACTGCACCGATCATTAAAGCTGTGATCCCTGAAGAGCTCTTTCGACGTGTACAGTTTGGAAAAAATATTATTCTCTGAATCAAGATAGGTTCAGTACATAATATTCCCACAACATATTGGAGACGACATCCAAACGTACCATCTGAGCAGTATGCTGAGGTGTTTTCTTGATCGGGTTGGTTTGCACGGGACATTTTTTTGTAAAGTTGTTTGCGCGTGTTCTCCACTCTGTACTTTGAAACATTATTCAAGTAAAACAGTTTGCAAATATGATCTATATATCATTCCAAGTTGTGAATAAATATGTCGTGTTTCGTATAGTATTGAAATTAGGGCATATCTAGGAATCTCAAGTAATTTTACATACAAATATTTCCCGTTTTGGCTCAATCTCACCCACCTGGCATAATGTTACACTGGCGGACGTAGGTACCCATAATAGGTCCCGGAAAAAAGAGCTTTTCCACGCTAATGCGTGAGCTATTTTGAGCCGATCATTTTCGATCCCACTCAAATAGAAACCTTTGATATTATTTATCAAAATCTGATGACGGTAAAATGAGAATGAAGAAATTGTAAGCAATTTAAAATAGCATGAGCACATCCAAGACACAAACGCCATTCTTATACATTTGGGTTACACCAGTTTTGTGTCGGTTCTGCTGAAGTAAATCGCTTACTGTCTTTAGCGTTCGTAGTAGCCGCTGTCTCGTCGTGGTAGCTAGGTAATTTGTGGTCATATCAATTGTTTAAAACATAGTTGGTCACGCCCAAACATGTCTTAACACATTCCGGATAACCTCAAGTTCAATATAGTACGAAGGGTCAAATTTCTGCTCAAGTTTTGAATCCTATCAGATTACACAGTTACTTATTTAATGGTTTCCAGTTCTATACTATTTGAACGGCCGTTGCGATTCTGTAATTCTGTAATTTCAAATCGAAAAAAATCTCTTACAGAGTTTCAGGAGATGCTTCAGTTTTGAACCAAAATCATTTCATCCTAGCGTTCGATTAAATTTTGTCTAAACATCTATCAATGTACAAGGTGGCAACGAGAAAGTGAAACACTTTATTTAAGTCATAAAACTCAAACCAGTTTTCATTTATCTTCGGAATTGATTTCAATAACATCTATAAGTAGCAAAATTACAATGTACTTAGTTGAGTTCAAATCTTTAACCTTTGTGTTTGTCAAATGTTTGATTAGGGCCCCTAGACCCTTTCCGAATTCATTGCAAAATCTTCACCAAGGGTTTTTCAAATGTGTCCAAACTCAAGTGCCTAACGTCGTCCAACTTTCAAATCCGGTTCTGTAGATTCGTTGGTATCATTAAGTATATAAGTAGGCAAGAACTTATCTTCAGACGAAGATGAAGACTGAATTCACCAGAATTGATATAATATAGTATACATGACAATAAAGTTCTGCATTATTCTTTCTCAAAAATGATGAAACATCAAAGGTTGACAAAAAACTATGCAAAGTCAACTACAAACTGTCAATAATTTATTTCATGACGACTCGAAAGTTCGAATATATCTGAAATTGAAACATATGTACTTAAGGGGTAATATCTACCAAATTCTCAAAAAACAAGGCTTTTTTCATGACTTTTTTTACAGGACATTTGAGATGTAAGGTATATGAATAATATATCATAGGATTGAGCAACTCTTGCAAAACAGAAAAAGGATTTTTATTGCTATTTTTGTTACAAAATGGCGGCTGTGCAGCAATTGCCGTAAACCGCTTTTTTAAGTTGTTCCGCGGCGAGCAGTAGAAGTCGTTCCCAACTCCACCTAAAACCAAAACAATAAATTTTTCATTACCCTTCATAAGTGTCGCTAGTGAAGTACACATGATTATATTTTTAGAATTTTTCTTCGCAAAATGGCAACGGTTTGAAAAAAAGTTCAGTTTCGACAAAAAAAAATCGACTTTGATTGGTTATAACTTTAGTTGTTGTTAATCAATCGCTTAAACCGTGATAATCTAATGAAGAAGCTACAGTTAAAATTTCAAGTCAATCGGATGTAAACTTTTGCAATTCTACTGCTCGCCGATTTTGAAAACATGGTTTTGAGAAAACGCGTTTAAAGTTTCAAAATGCTAAAAATCTTAAGAATCGCAATAATAATTAATAATTTTTTTACCTTCAGTCAGCTACCCCTGTGACGTAAAGTTGTCCTTTCTGGGCTTCATCTTCCTCTTCTTCCTTTTTTTTAGCTGATCTAAGGCTGCGGCTACCCTCTTTTGCGGTATCAGACATGCGACGCTCAGTGACTTTGACGCGGTTGGCGTCCGATCTAGAGCGTCCATTTCCCGACTGTTCTTAGCTTCCCGGGATTAGGGAAATATAAATATGATTTCCCGGGAAATCTCGGAATCCCGGGATGTAAAAGAAATTTTGAAAGAAACGTAAAATAACTGCAATTTATTTAATTTAGAATTTATTTTTGTCACATAAAATGAGAAAAGGAATCGAATTCCTAAAACAATATAAAAAGAATATCAATTCTCGAAAAATTTAATAAATTTCATTAGTTTGGCTGGTAATTTTTGTTTCACAAACTGCATCAACGAAGATCCTGCAGAAGGACTACTTAGCTTTGACACTTTACGAGGATTTGGGTGTGTAGTTACCGTTTCTTCAGAGGATAGTCGTTTTATGGTGATTTTGTGTTTGTTCTGCAAGTGTCGTAAAAGGCCACTGGTAGATGAACCCTTGCACGAGAGTTGCTGCGGATATTTCAAGCATTGCGCTTCGTTATCGCCGGGCAGCTTCTTGAAATATTGCTAGACTTCTGCCATTTCTGCAATAATGAATAGTTAACTGTAATAATAGATTCGAAACTGCTGCTGGATGACAGACAAACCTTTTCCAATACGATTTTTCACGACTTGTTTTTTTACGGCGGTGACAAACTATTAACTGTTTTCATTCAAGTGCGGAATCTCTAATTAGAAGTTGAAGAAGCTGCAATCAAACTTATAAACTACGATCGCTTGTGTACGTCCTTTCATATGCGCTGATCCTGTTTTCCCCAGTCTCGTCCTCGCGTGGTGATACAATGGCGATCTTTAAATTGTGCAAGAAATTCGCCTACTTCTTGCGTCTTCGCGCGAGGATGAAATGATGAATGAATAGAATGCGTTGGTGTAGCATATGGGTCATTCCATGTCAAGTGTCCGAGGAAATGCATCGACCATCTCCGATTTCGACCAAAATTTTGAGCCGGAACTTATAAGTACAAAGTGTTATACCGATTGGTGGACCCCTCGGCCAATTTGACTGCCTCCACTTTTTGCGAATTTAGCAAAACACCTTTTTTATTTTGTGAATATCTCGGGACCCTAAAGAGCTACAGGTGATATTGATGTATCATTTTGAAGGGGTTTAGATGCAGAATCGAACTACGTGATCAATTTTTTTTTCTGCAGTGTTGCCAACATTGCATTTTTTTTCGATTCAAACCTTAATTTGCAATTTACTCAAAATACCCCCCCCCCTTCGATTTTGATTTTGACCACGCCAATGTGTTTAGCAGACGATTTTACATAGGAATCACTTATCAGCAAAAAACAAAATGTAGCGTTCCAGAGATACAGCATTTTCAAAATTGCAAGATTTTGGATTTTGTCTACGCACGAATGCGCTTCTACATAAATTGCTACAATTTTAATGGTATCCTAGCAGGCGTTTGTATAATCGAAGAGATGTACCTTAAAGGAGCATCTGTTAATGATGTAACGCAAAAAATCCCGTTCTAGAATCATTTTCACGAAAGGTTACAGGAGAGTTTTGGCTACACTTTTCGTATTTAAATTCAAATTGTTTTTTGTTTAATCTACACTTTTGTTAATGAATCGAACTTTGAAACCAGCTTGTGACATTGCTAATAACGTGAAAAAAATGCTGATTTCAGATTTCCTTTCATAATTTTGCATATTCACATTCAAGACCACATGTTCAAACGATTCTCCTAACGCATCCAAAATATTTTATCATAACCGAATACACTAAAGTCGCTTTTTACGCGGGGGATACGTGCCGCGTAAAAAAACCGCTTAAATTCCGGAATCCGCGTAAAAAAAACGCGTAAATTCCGGAATCCGCGTAAAAAAAACGCGTAAATTCCGGAATCCGCGTAAAAAAACGCGTAAATTCCGGAATCCGCGTAAAAAAACCGCGTAAAAAGCGACCTTAGTGTATCTTAATTTGCTCATTTCATAGCACGTCATAGAGCAAGTAAGCCTATCATAACATTCATCTGCCTATATTCTTCTTCTTCTTCTTCTTCTTCTTCTTCTTCTTCTTCTTCTTCTTCTTCTTACCCAGTATTAGAGCGGTGGTCGCTTTTTCTGTTCTGTTTATTTGACACAGGCTTCGCAGCCACTGATTCTCACTGATAATAACAGTCTTCTCCCGAGCCGGGACTCGAACATGCACCGACTAGCAGTTTTGTGACGAAATTTGACGAGGAGGAGGCTAGGGGGTCAAGCCAAGCTACGTAGCAAATATGAAATTGAAAAATTTGGATTTATTCTTATTGTTTTTTTTTTTCACGGCTTTGTTAAATTCTTTGTCTTGTCTTACTCATTTATGATACAATGTATGTTTTTAGTAATGAAATTTGCAAAAAAAGTCATTGTAGTGGGCTGAGGGTGGCGGGGGGGTGTGCAGTTTGTTATAATGCTACGTAATTATCTATATGGCTCTGACTTTGTGACGAAATGCTGCGGTGGGAGAGGGGGAAGGGGGGCTACGTCATTTATGAATGCTCATTTGGTAGCTAGTAAATCTCATCGCGTAAGCTGCTGTGATAACCAATACTATTTTCCAGCGACACAAATTTGTTTTAAATACAATCCAATTAAACACACCATCTTCAAGAATGAAATGACTGCACCCGTGATGAGACACATTGTTTACAATTTTGAAATCATAACAAACCTTAAATCAGTAATAAACATGGCCATTCGCCTGCAATTTTGAAAATGCTGTATCTCTGAAACGCTACATTTTGTTTTTTGCTGATAAGTGATTCCTATGTAAAATCGTCTGCTAAACACATTGGCGTGGTCAAATTCAAAATCGAAGGGGGAGTATTTTGAGGAAATTGCAAATTAAGTTTTGAATCGATGCAATGTTGGCAACACTGCAGAAAAAAATTGATCACGTAGTTCGATTCTACATCTAAGCCCCTTCAAAATGATATATCAATATCACCTGTAGCTCTTCAGGGTCCCGAGATATTCACAAAATAAAAAAGGTGTTTTGCTAAATTCGCAAAAACTGGAGGTAGTCTCATTGGCCGAGGGGCCCACCAATCGGTATAACACTTTGTACTTATAAGTTCCGGCTCAAAATACATCGACTCACCAATTTTGGTCGAAATCGGAGATGGTCGATGCATTTCCTCGGACACTTGACATGGAATGACCCATATTGCTCTTCTCAATCGCATTTCTATTCATTGGTGCTACCATTTCTCCTACTCCTTGCGCCGTGGCGTGATGATGAAATGATGAATAATGAGAGTGCGTTGGTATGGCATATTCCATTCTTCAATCCTATGAACTACGATCACTTGTGCAAATCCTTTCATATTTTACTTTCCCCAATCTTGTCTAATGTGTGTAAAACAATGGTTTCTTTTCGTTGGCGCAAGCATTTATCCTACTCCTTGCGTCGTGGTGTGATGATTAATTGATGAATAATGAGTGTGCGTTGGTATGGAATATTCTTTTCCTCAATCGCATTTACTATAAACTACGATCACTTGTAAAAATTCTTTCATATTCTACTTTCTCCAATCTAGTCTTTGTGCGTTGGAAGAATAGTATTTTTCGAATCGTCGCATGATGATGAAATAAATGTGCGTTAAATGTCTTCTAATGCGCAAATCGTATTTCTTACACGAATCAAAATATATTAGAGGGGAATAAAAGTAATTCTTGAGCACATGGCTATACAATTTCATTCACCATTGCACAAAAGTGTACAGAGTCTGTTATTTTAAATCGATTTTTCAATATTTCTTATTGAAGAAAATACTTCCCGGGATTTGAATAACAATTTCCCGGGATTCGGGAATTCCGGGAAATTGAAATTTCCCGGGAAATCCATCCCGGGACGTCCCGGGTAAAACCCTCTAGTCCAATCCCACGCAAAACTCTAACTTGACACTCATATTTAAGCTCTTTTGAGTATAACTCACAGTTAAAAAGTATCAAAAAACTCAAACAAAGAACGTACACAACGAAAATGGCTGATAGACTAAACAAATAGAATTTGTGAGGAAACACGTGCTGTAGAGACGCTGTAACGATCGAAACTTGATGCAGCGACCTCTATACTACAAATTTGAAACACGATATCGATCATAGGTAACTTCTACTAGTTTACAAAGCCTCGAAATTTAAAACAAAAACGAGCATCGCCAAAATATACGAAAAATGTTTTTTTTGGAGCATGAAAGTTGTTCGATAAAAATGGATTTTAACGAACTTTGAGTTTAGATCAGTACTTGGGCGATGTAGATTTTGATTCTGGGATAGTTTTAGCATGATTTAAGCCAATAAAAAATGACAAGAAAAAAATTTTTTGGTAGATATTACCCCTTAAGTCCCAGTTATAATTAATTACTGAAATTTTGGGGTTATAAATAATGAAAATAATTTTATCTCGTTACCAGCCAGTTCTACAGTTGTAATAATTTCGACAACTTCATGTCAATTGATGATATAAACAACTTTCCTGAAGAAACAAAATGGCTAGCACCATTTATTCAGAAGATAGATGTCAGCGCCATCTGTAAGAAAAAAATTAAAGCTGCCTGAATACATTTTTCAACAAGATGTTTTATGGTGAACAACATTCCCGAGAACATGAACACTGTGGAAACAACTGTTAAGTAGTTATGAGGTTTTGTCGCACCAACGGACCAGTTTGCCCCCCTGTGTAGCGCCACTATAAGCTTCTGATTTTTTGGTCAAACATATTTTCAGAAGCGTATCGTGATTTTGTACAACTTTGCACCTTTATCAACAAATCGCTAAACATGATAAATAATATAATAAATTTTGCAATAGAAAATGTTGATGTCTTTTTGCAATTGAAAATTTTGAAAACTATTTTCAGATTTCCACAAAAATCTCCTTACATTACAAAAACGATTTGTTAGATCAATATGTGTCGTCAGTCAACCTGCACAACATTGCGATATCTGAAAATAGAAAAAATTCCAACGCACTATTTTTGCAAATTAAGTATTAGTTTCACTTGGTATTGTAATTTTAGTTTAGGTAGTCTCTTTCGAAGGAATTGTGAAATGAAATGAAGAACTTATATTATGATATGTCATTTCTACCAAAACCAAACACATGTGCAAAATTTAATTAGGATCAGACACAAAAATTTCAAGAAAAAGTTTGTATGTAGGTGTATCATTTTTGGTTTGAATTATAAGAAACACATCACCAACATATTTGCGTATCGTATAGACAAGAAAACAAACATTGCGTAGAAGAGTGTTAATAAGTGACTCCATGATAAAATCTGAGAGTATCGATGCAACGAGATTCCCCATAACTGCATCAGCTATTTGGGAGTAGTATTGGTTTCTTATCATGAAATAGCTTGAATTGGCAACTTTAAGCAGTAGCGATTCCCGGCTGTTTGCAGCATCTTGAATGATTTATTCTTTGTGAATGTTGGTGCATAGACATATCATGTCACGTGAAATCATTTCGTATATCTTCGTGGTGGAATGGTAATGCTGTTGAAATCCGATTGGTTCGTACGTTATATTTTGCTTGGACGGACATCTGGTATGTGCCAGCCAGTCAGATTTACCAAATTTGGGTATTTCTAGAATTAAGAATGAAGCTCAGAGTGCGAAAGTCAACTCCAGACGCCATTTTGAAATGTAAGATGGTGACTTCCGGTTTCCGGAAAACAGTCAAAACTGACCGAATACCACCTAAAGTGAATACTTTCGGAATCGGGATGCTGCCCAGAGACCAGCCGAACCGGAACTCCCCTCCCCCTAATTTCGAAATGGCGTCTGGAGTTGATTTTCGGTCTCTGGGCATCATCCCGAATCCAAAAATATCCATATTGGGCGGTATTCGGTCATTTCTAGTTCTCTTACAGAAACCAGAAGTCGCCATTTTGAATTTCAAAACGGCTTCTGAGGTCATTTTCAGGTCTCTGAACATCGTTCCGATTCCGAAACTACTGATATTAGATAGTATTTATCAATTATAGCTGATTTCGGGAACCGAAAGATACCATCTCGCATACACTAGGGGCACCAAACTTCGCAGGAACGGTTAAAAAGCTATAGTTATTTTGAGCTTTAGGGCATTATTTTTTCGGTTTTGTCGACCAGTGTTATTATTGAAATCTCACATGTCTACTATTTTTGACAAAGCAAACCGTCCGTTGGGTTTTTTCTTTGAAATTGTCTTTAAAATTCGTTGACCCACTCTGTTTTAAAGCACTGTACTATCGCATCTATGATTCGCCAACTAAATTATTTGTGAAATTTTTAACTTCGACGAATTATCAGCAATATTTCGTCGCAGTTTAGTTTCCAATAACTTGTTTGGTAGCCACCCGATCAAACGATTATAACAAACGACTGACAAAAATGTATCTGAACCTGATAGAAATAACAAAGCATGGATTTTTTATATACCAGAATAATCATAAGTACAAAATTATTTCAAGTTTTGTTATGATACACTTGGAAATGGTTTCTTGAAAAAAAAAATAATAACAATAAAATAATATAAAATCAAATACGTTATTTCACCTACTTTGAGCAAAATCCGTAGATAGCTTTTCAGATAGAAAATTTTGATTATTTCGCAGTTTTTTTCCACCAATCAATCAATAGTACAGTTGATCAATATTGAATAATATCTCGACCTGAAAAATATTTTTCTGGAGCTGAATTGTTTTAAATATGGTCGAAAATCAACCAAACTGAACCAAGTAATGACATCTGTGGAATCATAATGGTATGAGTAACTCCTACTCATAGATGAAAAATGTCTATAGTAAGTAGAATGTGAAAGTGGTACATATTGTTTTCATTTTGAATTTGTAGCTCGGAAATACTGAAAGCATAGGCACACATGTCGCGGATGAAAATGGTTGGTGGATGAAACCGTTCTTTTTAGATGCAGGAATTAAAAAATATGAATGTTTAGCCAAAGTGAACTGATTTTTTTTGTTAGGGAATTAGAATTACGTAGTCAATTGATGTGAACTTTTGTAATATATCCCAGTCAATTGCTATACGTGTCCCCTTGCAAAATACAATGACCACTATTGTTGAGTGATCAGGTACCTGCACTGATACGCTCCCAGTCAGGTAAAATATGGTTAATGAAGCCAATCACCTTCCCAGGATTCAAGGACCAAATCTCTTTGGGCTGTGAACAGCCACTGCCGAAAAACTTTGATCTACGCTTAAATAATGCACCACAACTGCACAGCAGATTTTCCGATGTCTCGTGCTTTCCATATAACAAAAGCGATAGATATCATCTTGAATCCTGAATGATCCTCGTTTGGTGTTATAAATCTTTTAGATTTGGAACACTTTTTGACATCCAACCAATTGGTTATCACCTTTTGTTCCTCCCAGCGTTTAAGCTCCATTTTCACTGCACAGTTTGATATACCGCAGAAAGGTTCTGGCCCGATAAACTGTGAGTTAGATCCTTGTTTTGCAAAGTTCGTTTGCCTGTTCACTCCCACCAATGCCACAATGTCCTGGAACCCAATACAAATTTACTGAGTTTGTTCGACATAGCTGTCGCAATGTGACAATCCACCTCCCTGATACGTTCGTAGCCTGTGCTTTTGTATACGCGTGAATAAAATGGCATATTACACTGCTGTGCTTCACTCTGCTATAAACAGCGACATCGACAGATTAGGCAACATTGAACGGGAGTGAAGAGCACGTCAGTTGTTTTTCCTTTGCGGCCATTGTTGTTTGGAGCTCGGCATCGAGGGGTTCGTCATAATGGGGGTACTGTCAAACTATAGGTAATGCGATTACGGTGTCAGGGAGGTGGAGAATATATTCCCAGAAAATCTTGGATGTACATTTATAAGCATCAAGTGCTTTCAGCGCTGCTTGACTGTCAGAGAAAATACAAATATTTGCATGTTTGTATTTTCTAGTCAGACACACATTCGCACATTCAAGGATTGCAAAAATCTCTGCTTGAAACACTGTTGGCCAGTGTCCCATTGCCACTGAAACATTAATTCCAGGGCCGAAAATTCCTGCATCAGTTTATGTATCTATTTTTGAGCCATTTGTGAAAAATATCGTTGAACCGTGAACTGATACACAGTCATCATGCATTTATCGTTAAGAAGAGTTAGGGTGGAAATTTAAATTTTACTTGTTTTACTAGACATATTTTAAACTGCTTCCCTCAAAACAGTCATATTGCTTTTCGGCGCAAACCGCTATTCCTAGAGTAAAGCCGGTTTTCTCGATGTTAATAGACGCCGCTTCGTTCAGAATGCTTTCAACAGCCGTCATCGCAAGCCGCGCTTGAATGCGCCCCGAGTTGTTGGAGTGAGACGTGCTTGGAATTCCCCCATTAAAAGCTCTGCGAAAAAGGCGGAAGAATTGTAACTATAGTCTCGTTGTATATTAAAATAAAAAGTCAACGCCACAGAATATTTAGTGAAAGAGTTTAATGTGAGGCCTGGCAAACGCGTAAAAGAAACAAGTTGTATACATTAACACGAGTTGATTCTGTAGTGCAAAAATAGAACCATTTTATAAATATACAGTGTAAAGTGTAAAGAAGTGTATAAAGAAAATCAATTCACAACGTTGATTACGTCTGCGACAAAGATAAATCTAGGATCTATATCATAGATCAGTGCACCAGCCAGCATGGCAATGAAGGCTGTTGCATAATGAATTTTCATGTGATTAGTAAAGTTTTTATTTACGCATCAATGAATGATTATATGCGATGATATAGTTTACAATGTCCCAAGCCAGATTGACTAATTATTTCGATAAGAAGATGGAGGCGTTGCGAGCCAAGAGAAGCAAAACAAGCAACAAGTATGTATGCAATACATGTGCGTTAAAACATCAAAAACGTATCGGGATTTCCAAACTTCATTATAAATTTTAAAATGGTTTAAGTTCGTTGAAAAACCGGTTAGCGATAGTTAATAATGCTGTATATATAAATATATAAGATAGCGTGGGTAGATGAGAGCAAAAAAATGAACGTTCACATGCTTGCCGTTTGTATACACCAATGTTGCATTTTCAGCTCAGAAGGGGTACACCCCTATATTAAATTATTTACATTCTTGAAATACTAAAATTGCTGCTGGATGTGAAAAGTCACGTAGTTGATGGCTATTAGCCATTTAAATTCTGGAGAACGTATCCATCATTTTTAGAATGATGTTTTTTTTATTTATTTATTGGATACCTTATTGTACATTAATGATGAACAACAGTTTAGAACCCGAACTATACCTTGCATAGATATGATCATATTCATGACATGGTCGGCATGCGACCAGACCGATCCAAGCGCTATTATTTTCCAAATAATTGAGTTATTAACAACAGTAGATGTAAAAACTATTTGAACAGCTCATAATGATACTATGGGTGTTCATGTCGAGCTCGTAATCAAATACCCAGCCGTAAAAATACTCACCTCCATTGACGAGTAATGGAAGATACACAGTTTACGGCTGGGTATTCGTATACGAGCTCTATGTGAAGACCCCTACTATAACAAACATTTCTTTCTAGCCGCTTGCAGAAACCATACGGAGTGGTTAATGTTTTCGGCGCTTGGTTCGATTTGCCTGCAAGCCGACCAATAACACTCGGCTTTTATGGTTCAAGACAACTTGGTGAGATACAAACTGTTTAAGAGAACATGAATCATTGTAAACAAATACTGTCAACAAAGATTAGTTGAATAAGTACTGTTTGAACTTGTACTAGAGGATCAACAAAAGTTATATAAGATAAACCGGATTGCTTTCTTATGTGATTATCGCGTGTGGTTATTATTCATTATTGATACGATGTGAATTTCTCAACATTATGACAATACAGTTATAATGGGAATCCCCATCATAACACACGCGAAGTAGAAAAAAAATCTTGCTCCGGTTGCTTGAATACACTGTGGGGTATTCTTTTATATATATTCACTAGTATGAGACTGTGTAAATCAGCCTGCGCCAAGATTCCATGCGCAATACGTCATTACACGAGAGCTCAAAGATAAGCATCATGACGCATATTAGAACACATAATTAATTAGCTGGTACCATGCATTTTAAAATGTTCAAGAGTATGGCCATGAAAATGATGATTTGTTACATATGAAAATACTCTCGTAAATTTAATATACGCTATTAAGAAAATTTATCGCTCTACATCTTTACCAGCTGACTAAAACAATAAATTTGGTTTCCACTTTTAGGTCCTTGGCAAAGGAATCATTTTTTGAAAAATTCGGCATACTTTTCAAGGAACGATCCAGCCAGTTTCTACTGCAAACCAAGCAAGAAGTTGCCCCACTGGATGATTCAATCGAAACTCAGGAGCTAATTGCGACTAAAAAAACGAGGTCAGTGATTAATCCATCATCTGGCACTGATGTCGATGTAAAGCACCATGTTCCCACAACAAGTGCAGGAGATGCTGTGCCATGCGAATCAGTTTCTGTAAGTCTTTAAAGAACTTCTTTGTTTCACGGCACCTCAGAGATTTATTATAATCAATCGTAATAAAAAATAATTACACCTCATTCCATCTCAAGTGTGCAAAAAACAGACAAATGTGTCAACGCACTTCTCAGATTTGGCTCAAAGTTTGGGGAATATTTATACAAATCCACTATGAAAAAGCTGTTTGTCGTCAAAAAACCTTATTTTCTTTTATTTACTACAAATATATAATAGTTATCTAGAAATGAATGAATAAAACTCGGGTTACAGCATTGTAAAGAAATAATGTCAAGTTATCTTTAATTCTGTATCTATAAATACGAATGTCTGTCTATTTGTTCCTTATAGACTCAAAAACTACTGAGCCGTTTACCGTGAAATATAGTGTACATAGTTGTTTTCGAGTACGGAGAGTAACACTAAAATATAAGTTTTTCTCTAGGCAAAGGGGTTTTTCGGGTTTTGAGCGTGAAAACTTTCTTCCCGATAACCTTGCAAATTTGTATACAGATATTTTTGAGTCTGCGATGCTTTTTTGCGACGTTACCAGTGGTGGGCACCGCTAAACGAAAATTTAGCGACGCTAATCGCTAAGTCGCTAACCGAAAAATTTAGCTCGATAATCGCTAAACGCTAAACGCTAAACCCACATTAGCGGAACTTTCGCTAATCGCTAATTGCTAACTTTTTAATATGTAAATAGTCATATCGCTATATTTAATGCTCGTGTTTTGTCAGATTTGGACCGCTTTGATCTGTTTGGTTAAACAAACGAAAACAATTACTTTTTGAAGTTATTTACAGTAAGAGGTTCACGAAACGGTATTCATATTTGATTTTGTAAAAACAAGAATAACAAAAGTTATTTAGCTTGCATTGAAAATAGATACTCTTAGGAATGTTTTCATAAAAACTCAAATATTATCTGAATTGAAGAAGTAGAACCAAAGTTGTCATAATTTCAAGCGCATTGTAATTTACCAAAGTTCTTGGTGTGCCGAAAATTCAATCTAGACCTTGTGCTTGTTCTTCAAAATGCTCCTGTGACTTGTACGATAGCTAGAACTCCATTCTAGGGTAAAAAAACTGACAAAAGTAACTTTCGCAGTAAAGTATGTTCATCTTTCGAAGCAATTTACGTACGCCATCTGCTGATTCACAATTTTTCTAAATATTTCTATTGTCGCTTCTCTACAAAATTTAACGAATTAGCGATTAGCGTTTCGAAGGCCAAAATTTTAGCGACGCTAACAGTTTCGCTAACCAGCTCAAAAATAAGCGAAATCGCTAATTCGCTAACTGAATTTTAGCGTCGCTAATTAGCGAATTAGCGGAATGGTGTCCACCACTGGACGTTACTGTGTCATGTTATACCTTCCTGTATCGAAGAGGCATTGCATGGTGTGGAAGGGGGGGTGGGGGTAGCGATATTAACCTTTGATGATTTTAAAACTGCTGTATCGATCAGCATTAAATTCGGCATGTAGAATCTATAGCAGCTGATTTTTTCCAACGACTTGGAATTTTGAACATTCCATTAGCGTGACAAGAATAGAGGAGATAAAATTGTTATTTGTAAACTCCTAATAACCTAACTTGATCACCTTACCACTTTGTATAGGTGGGTTCTCAAGTGTTTCTATAACATTGGTTTTCCTGTGTCTCAGTGACGTAATAAGGAGGGGGTTATTAAATTTTCCGTATCGTATCGGCCCAAAGGGTGTTATCTTTGTATTGGTTTCCAACGGATTTCCTTCGTTTTTTTGCAATAATCAATTGGAAAATTAGTTACGCCTCCATCAGCAAAACAATTGTAATGTTATGATAAGAACTATTGAAAAATGTCGAGACATGTTTTGAGCTCAGATTTCGACCAATTAGAGCTGAAAAGAAGGCCAACATGGGTATTTTCAAACACAATACAACATTCAAAATACATTCAAATACAAATACAAATACAAATTTTCGAAACCGAGGTTATATCTAGAGACTGGAAATTAACCCGAGATGTCAAGGTGACGTTCTCCGGATTCTGTAAAACGTTTTAAAAAGGCCCAATACCACCCAATATGAATATTCCTCAACCTGAATAGTACCTGGACCGGAAATCGAATCCAGACGCCATTTTGAAATCCAATATGGCGACTTCCAATTTCAGAAAGTTATCAAATACTGCTATTTTTGAACAAAAATATGTGGTAAGCCAATATGTGGTAAGCAAATCGGGTTGTATAAAACATCTGGAATATTCCTCAACCTGAATAGTACCTGGACCGGAAATCGAATCCAGACGCCATTTTGAAATCCAATATGGCGACTTCCAATTTCAGAAAGTTATCAAATACTGCTATTTTTGAACAAAAATATGTGGTAAGCCAATATGTGGTAAGCAAATCGGGTTGTATAAAACATCTGGTCCCATGATGAAGCGTATATGAAGTTTTGATGACTGCAATAAAGCTGGGGCAACTAGCTATAACACATGTTTGTAGCTGTTCTTAGTAAATTGTTATAACCGCATGGTCGGCATTAAAGGTTTTATGTTTTAGTTGTATCATATACTAAACAATTTTGATGTAACCAATTTTTTTACTTGGGAAGTATGATGCATTAAATTTTATCTTGGTTTCATTTCCCTATGACAGGGGTTTAATTCGGACAGTGTCGTTGAAACAAAATTGTGTAAATTGCAATTTCCATCTCGATTGATTAATGAAGATATTGTTTCCTTTAAATTGTTTTCGTGCATGTGAAAACAGATACCATAAAATATATATGGTGAAACCGGCCGCGAATTTTATCGCAAATGATACGCGCCGCATGGATTCTGTAGGAAATGAATCTATAATTAATATTTAATTCCTCTGAACAAAGGTGATGATCAAATAAATGCCATGATTTGGAGTATTTTGTTAAATGTATGCCGCTATCTAGCATTAGATTTTCAAAACTATGGTGTAGTTTCGTGATTCTCGTAAAATAAAATGCTGATTTCAGATATAATTACAAAAGTTTGCAATTTTTCCATTAAATACGCCATGTTGTTTCAGAATAAAACCTCGGACGTATTTAAAGTCTTCGTCATAACCAATTCTCTTAATTTGATCAGAAAATAGCATATCATAACCTAAGTAAACCTATCATAGCAATCGTTTGGCTATGTTCCAAACATCAAATTTTATACAAGCCACAATCATAACCTACATGGCGGGTTGCCATAACAAATTCTGTTCAGAATAAAATTACAACTTGGAAATTTATCTTAGCTTTAAGAGGGACTATCATACAACTCCACGGGCCATGTATTTCTGGTTTTATTTGGTTGTTATGAAATATAAAACAAATTTATGACCGTTTTTGAAACTGTGAAAATAAGCAGTAAATGCTTTTTTTCACACAACAGTTTTTTGACACGGCACAATTCTAATTAATGTTTTATGGAGCCAATTAAGTCTAATGCCTTATGGTCTAAAATATCTTATAAGCTAAAGACAAATTTTTTATCCTCGCTGCCGACTACGAGCTGAAACTAAATCTATTACTAAAACTAACATGGTTTTTTTTGTCCGAAATTCGTTTCGCTGTTAAATGGGTACCTTGATGCTCAAATAACTATAAACAAGGAGCATGTATGGCAAGTTTCACTGAGTGAGGATATCACGAACTGGCACATAGGGCTGTATTCCCCGGGCCCTGAGGGTATCCAAAAGTAGAGATCTGGCACCGCGGAATTCAGCACACACCCAAACCACGTGTTCAATGTTTTGATACCCCGATCCACAAACGCAATGATTACTGCTCGCCAGCCCAATACGCAGGAGATGTGCATCTAACCCGTAGTGGTTGGACATAATCCGAGACACCATGCGAATGAAATCTCGTCCTACTTCCAACCCCCGAAACCAAGGTTTGGTGGAAACCTTGAGGATGATGCTGTGTAGGCACCTCCCCAGTTCTCTCTTATCCCATGAGGCCTGCCAGTTGATAAGTGTACTCTGACGTAAAAATTTTAAAAATTCATTGTAGGCAATTGGTCTGTTGTAAATATCACCGTTTGTTGCGCCCACCTTAGCCAAAGTGTCCGCTTTCTCATTGCCCGGAGTGGAACAATGAGAAGGGACACTAAGGTAATCTGAGAAGATTTTTCGGATAAAGCACTCAGATGTTCCCGTATTTTCCTCAGGAAATACGGAGAGTGCCTTACATCCTTCATCGATCAGAGAGCCTCAATAGAACTGAGACTGTCCGTAAAGATGAAGTAATGGTCCGTGGGCATTTTTTCAATAATCCCTAAGGTATACTGAATTGCAGCCAATTCTGCGACGTAAACAGAAGCAGGATTACCAAGCTTGTAGGAGGCGGTAAAATTATTGTTGAAGATACCGAAGACAGTGGCCCTGTTGAGAAGTGATCCATCAGTGTAAAACGCATTGTCGCAGTTGATGTTTTTATATTTGTTATAAAATATTTCAGGGATCTGCTACACGCGTAAGTGATCCGGGATTCCACGAGTTTCTTCCATCATGGATGTATCGAAAAACACAGTAGAAACAGAAGTATCTAACAGGTTGACACGATTGGAGGTGTATGAGGAAGGATTTATACTTTGAGACATGTGATTGAAATACACAGTCATGAAACGGGTTTGAGAATTAAGTTCAACTAGCCTATCGAAATTTTCAATTACCAAGGGGTTCAAAACCTCACATTTGATGAGAATACGAGTAGTCAGATCCCAAAAGCGGTCTTTTAATGGGAGAACGCCCGCCAAACTTCCAAACTCATCGTATGAGTCGAATGCATGCAACCTAAGGCAATACGCAAACAACGATACTGCAATCGTTCAAGCTTGATTGAATGGGTGTTTGCAGCGGAGCGGAAGCAGAAACACCCGTACTCAAGCACCGACAATATCGTTGTTTGGTAAAGCCTTATAAGGTCTCCTGGGTGAGCGCCCCACCATGATCCAGTAATTGTCCGGAGAAAATTTACTCGCTGTTGACATTTTTTCATCAAATACCGAACGTGACATCCCCAGGTGCCTTTTGAATCGAACCAGACACCAAGATATTTATATACCAAAACCTGAGAAATCGTTCCACCCATTAACTATAAGTGGAGCTGAGCAGGCTCGCGCTTCTTAGAAAAAACTATTATCTCAGTCTTCTCCGGAGAGAATTCGATACCTAGCTGTAAAGCCCAAGCAGACAAATTGCCCAAGGTATCTTGCAATGGTCGTTTCGTTTACGAACCGACGCCAATATCCGCGTTTCTTTGCTAGGACCAAGCTTTTGAACTTGGTCTCAAGCTCCAAATACCGCTTAAAGTCGTCGGGTTTACGTTTCACCCTAAAGAAGGCCTTAAACGCGTCGGATTTTTCCGTGTAGACATCGATGCACTCTTTGTCCCAACACGGAGTGGAAGGCCGTTCTTTGATCGTCACGCCGGGCTATTTCTTCGTTTGGGCTTGCAACGCGGCATCGAGAATCAAGCCCGCGAGAAGGTTGTATTCTCCAAGATGTTGAATCGACTCGACAGCTTCTGAAATCATTTCCTCGTATAACTTCCAATCGATATTCCGTGTGAGGTCATACGGAATATCAACAGATCGCGTGCGAGTTGAACCATTATCAATTAAAATTTGGATAGGCAAATGATCGCTACCGTGGAGATCAAGGACTACCTTCCATATGCAATCCAACTGTAGCGATGTCGAACATAAAGATAAATCTAAAGATAAAGAGCGCGCTGGAGGTTTCGGAACGCGTGTCATATCCCCGTTGTTTAATACAGTAGGTTTCCGGTTTTTGCAACAAAATTTTAAATTTCAGTTGCCAAAACTGAAACCGTGCCAAAAAAGGAAACCTTTTTTGTCATCAATATATTCGATTTGAGACTTAAATATTATTATCAAAATTTATTTATTATATGATTTAATGGGTTTTTAACAAAATTCGTCTTATATGACGTACAGTAATAACAAATTTCAAATTTGTCGTCACTTTTATTCTCTTGCAGCGCTTGTACAACAGCGTCTGTGACGTCTAACTCTCTGTTCCATTTAAAAGCAAATGAGTGTAAAAGACGGCTGGTTTTAGATTGCCAAACCTGTTATATACGACAGTGCGTTGTTTACAGTTGGAGTCAAATACACGTTAAATTAAAGTTACCCATTAATAAGAGAAATTTCACCCATTTTTGACAAAGTTGCACGATTTTTTATTGAGTAAATTTTTCACCCATTTGATGAGTAACAACTACCAATTAGTCTTTTGATAAATTTTCGATTTTCGAAATTTAAATTTTGCGTTTTGTGAAATATCATTCCAGAGGAACTGCACATAGGAGTAAATATGCTTCAAACCTGATCAAAAGTGAAAAACTCAAAGTAAGTCAACTTTGTGTGTAGTGTTTCATTTTGAAGTGTGATGTTTGCTTGATCATTTGACAGCTTGTCAACATTCAAAAGTTATGTTTACGGTCGTAACGAGAGGTTTGAACTGACCCCAATTGAACAGTTTTCTGTGGATGATAGTGACGTTTTGATACCGTGAACTAAAATATAACGTTTCGAAGATAAACAAGCGATTTCTAAATAAAACAACGATGGAGATTGTTAAAGAAGGTTAATCGAACAGAAATGGGTACTTAGCGCGTAAGGTAATCGCTCCAAATACTCTGGTGTTTGTCAAAATCAATATTATAAAATCAAAAATATTAGTTTTTACAAGTTAACTTAAAATGGAAAAAGTTATGATTCCGGTAATATCTGGTTGAACGGCTTATGTTGCGTAATAGTGCCAATATTTTGGGTTATAAAGCAAAGCCTTGGTGCCGTATCGGAACTCGACCTTCTGTTTATTATACACAGACTTCGCAGCCAACTGCTTAGTGTACAGGACAATGCGGGGCTAGCGCTACAATCCTACTGACACTAACAGTCTCTTCCGAGCCGAGACTCGAACCTACGACGACTGGCTTGTACGGCCAGCACCGTTCTTCGAGACCAGCTGGGAGAGATTTTGGGTTATATTGATGAAAAAAAAACCTTTCGGATGATTCTGGTTTCGTGTTTTATAGCTCTGTAAAAATAATCAAGAAATAATTTTATTTTCGCCTTTGGGATAGTTGTAGCCATGGTTACAAAAATGAAACTTTGTCAAACGATGGAAAAGTGTACCGAAAAGTCATTTAATGATAAGTTCAAGTATATGGATGAATTTTGAGCCGAACATGACTTAATTTAGATTTAATTATAAGAACGGGCACACTATGCAAAAATATACCCAGATCCACTCATAAGTTTTTGTTATCACTATATGATACATTTTCAGTGCAACAAAATTAATAAAATAATTATGATCAGGTTTGATGTTCTAAGTGTTTCACTGTGCGGCATTTCAATAGTGTTGGTAACTGAGCTCAGACGTAAGATGTTTTCAGTTTCAGTTCAGAACGGGTGTCAAAATCAGCTCAGTTTGTTGTGTAAATCTTTGTATACTATGTACTATAAAATGTTGCCAAAAACGGAACCCTTTTGTTGCCGAAATCGGAGTGTGCCAAAAACGGAGCATGCCAAAAACGGAACATGCCAAAAACGGAAACCTACTGTATTGTCATGTCGAAGTCGTCGCAGAGGTTATAGATCAAAGAAGAACGGTTATCATTTGAAGGGGAACCCCAAGCCACGCTGTGAGAGTTAAAATCTCCCAAAATCAAACGTGAGGAGGGAAGAAGCTCTATTAAATCAAAGAGCAGCCGTTGCCCAAGCTGTGCTCTGGGAGAAATACAAATTGAGGCAATACAAAGCTCTTTACCTTGTATTGTCATTTGACATGCGACAGCTTCGACGCCTGGGACCGAGGGGAGGTAAATACGATAGAAAGAATAGCACTTCTTAATCCCTGGAAGTACTCCTCCGTAAGGGGTGTCTCGGTCAAGGCGAATTATATTAAAATCATGGAAGTTAAGGTCTACATTTGAACTGAGCCATGTTCCACAGAGGGAAAATGCATCGCATTTATGCTCATTAATCAAAACTTTAAATGAATCAATTTTGGATATGATACTTCTACAATTCCACTGTAAAATAGAGATAGAATCCTTCATCTCAGCCGATGAATTAGCCATCGAAGGATACAATCGCTGCAAGGAAGGGGCCATTTATCAGTCAACTGCTTCAAAAACGTTTTAACTGTTGGTAGAAATGCCAGCAGAAGACTGTAAAGAGGATCAGTTATGTTAAAAATTTCAAAAATCCAGTCACAATATCTGAAAACTTCAGCATTCCAGATTCTGGCTGAATCTTGAACGAAAAAGAAGGAACAGTTGGGTTTTTCGATGTTCCTGGAAGTGCCGAAAACTCCTTACTTGAATTCAATTTTGCCAATCCCGGAGGAGTTTGCTTCTGATTTTCTACAGCACATTTTGCATGTTGTAGGATAAATACAACGATACACCGTGCCCCAGTGCTGAGTCGTGAAAATTCCAGTTCGAAAACATCCTCGACCTGATCGGGAATCAAACCCGATATCACAAAAGTGTGGGAGAGCTAGCCGATCGACATCCTAACCACAGAGCCACGGGGACCACGTTTGGGTTTTTTTTTTTGGAAATTGATATTTCCACAACCGATTATATAATATTCAGCTGAAATTTCTTCACTTTGTTGCTTGAACATTAAGGCATCGACAAAACACTTTTCAGATGTTTTCCGGATTTTGTTTTGGTTTTCCACAATTGAGTTTTTCACTGTTTGTTTTACACTACAGGGAGCCCAAGCATTAAAAAATGCTCGCAGAACATTGATAAATGGTACAAAAACAATGTTAGCTACTAGAATAAGTTTGTCAGCTCTAAAAAAATTATTGGAAAATTGTGTTTTTGAACACATTTGTGCGAAACGTTTTCCTCTTTACGGGATGGTTTTTATAATGTTATGAACAACTTTCAAATAGGAAAATAAAAATGAATAGCATTCTACACTTATTCAACCATGGCTAACATCTCAACCGGGGATAAACTCGGTAACTCTGTTACAAGCTACTATACCAAAGTTCTTGAGAAATCTTGCGAAAAAGTTGTAAAATACTTTCGGAAATTTGTTCATATAATTTGCTGTTTTATCAATGTGTTCATCGATTATTTTAAAAATAAGAAAAAATTTATGTGATCTAATTTGAAGATAGCGTTTCAGGAATTTCGTAATTCGCGAATTTGGTGGTTTTGATAGTGTATAAATATAAATATTGACATTTTTTTTCAGAATGAAGAACTTTACGAAAAAGTTCTGCTGGAAATCATTAACGGGAATTTCAATGTTCAGGAATTGTCCGAGAAAACTCTGTTTACCTACGCTCAAGATGTGTTCAAGATGAATGATAAAGCTCACGAGGAAATCCTTAAACGTACACGATTTAAACCAACTTCAGAGGTGTACCTGCGAGCTGAGATTATTGAAGCGAAACTCGTGGAACATCCAAATCTGTCGAAAAATATGAACCCTTTTGTGGTGATGTTTTTGCAAAATGATCTACCGGATAAAATGAGAAGTTCTATTCAGAAGACTACAACAAATCCTGTTTGGAAAGAAAGTTTCACACTGTAAGTATAATCTTGAAACGACATAGAAGGCAGTTTCTAACATTCTTCATCTCGTCAACTTTCAGACCAGCTATAGAAAAAAGCAATGAAAATCTCATATTAGAGGTATATCATCATGAGAGTAACATGAAGAAAATTACTAAAACTGCTAGAGTCTGTCGAAAATATGCTTTTAATTGCATCAATCCCAAATCATCTTACCATAAACTGATTGGAAGAACAAGCATTCCCATTGAGGTAAGATTTTAAAGGGTGGAAGAGCCTAATTGGCCTTAACTACAGTTCAATGGAATCACAGAGGATACGTAGCGCATTCAAAAATGTTCAATAAACGGAAAAACCACTTAGGTCCTAAAATCCGCGTAAATAAGTTTATCTTTTACATGTTTTTAATGATACAGTCATCCCAGTATTATGGGTCACTTTTTGACTCTCTCAGTATTATGGGCCAATGCTCGACGAACATTTTTTTTGTTTGTGATTCCGACAGTGAAGTTTACATACATTATTATAATATTTTGCTTGTTTTTTTTTTCATATGTTATAACAATAGGGGCCTGATATAATTGGAAAACCCAATTTCGTGACCAGCATTATGGGCCAATGTTTAGCAGCGTATAAGAATGGTAAAAAAAAAAACAAAATTTAGAGCGGGTATTTCATAATTCGATATATTATGAATATATAGAGAAAAGTTGTTCACGTCCATTGAACTTTCATTTTACTATTAACAGTTATTAACATATGTTAAAAACCAATACAAAGCGTAGATTGACCCATAACACTGGTTGACCAATGACCAATTTCGATAAAGAGTAAAGAGCAGAGTTTCTTTCTCCTGCGAATCAGGAGGAATATAAAAAAGCCAGATAAAATCAATTAATACTCGGGAATTTGGTTTTGTAAATTCAAAAGATACTTCGGATAACCGATTTGGAAAAAAAAACCATCATTCCCAATATGACAAACAACACCAAGAACACTTGAAGGATTTTACGTAACTAGATTACATAACTGGATTACGTAACTTTTATGATTTTTTAAGCTATATTTTTGCAACAAAGTTTGTACTAGTTGTTAATGAGAATGTTCGACAGTTTTGAAAAAATATATTCTTTAGGAATAATTTTACAGCATACAATTTGGTGTAATTTTCACTTGTGATACAATAAATGAAAAATTTCAGTGCTAATCCTTCATTATTAATGACAAGCTTCTAAGTCATTATTTTGGTGACAAAAGATTTTTATGTAATTTTATTTTCTTGATTTTGCAGTCTATCACTTCATCCGGTCTGATTATGTGGTATACGTTGAACAAAAAAAAAAGGTCTGAACCACAAGGAACGATTAAATTAAAATTTCACTTCAGCTCCGCTCAAAATAAGGAAATGGCTGCAAAAGAGCATGAAACTCTCACTAGAATGTTTTTAGAATACGAACTTCAGAATTCTAGCGTAGCTCGATACTGGTGGTCAGGTAAATTTACAGCCGCAGGTGAGGCTATACTTAGGCAGCATGCCCTTTGTGCTGATCTGTGCGACATTCAAAAAACCCTCATCTACTGGAGTGCCTACACTACCGTTCATGCAACATATCGTATAGCTTTTAGTTTATTTGAAAATTTGCTAAATAAAATTTGTATATTCATCAAAAGTAACAACGTAAAACAAGACGATTTGAAGACATTCTGGAGTGGTGTAAGAGATATTTTACCTTCTTGCTTTGCTGTTATAATGAAATTGAGGAAGCGAATTGCTGGCGACAAAGACATTGTGAAGACTGTGATCTCCGTACTCAACATTTTGTCCCTTGTAGACAGCATCAGGGAAACGTGTGATATTAATCTCTTTTCTGTGCAGGACTATGAGTAAGTGAATCAGTTTCCTTTTTTTATTTATATACATCATCAACCATCATAACCGGCACAAACTGTGCATCAAATAAAATAAAATTTCAAATATCGAAATATCGTCAGTTCTTCAAAAAATATTTCAAAGTTTTTCTCTTTTTTTTACACACAGACATTTCAATTATCAACTTCAACAAAATCCACACATTACAATCCATGATATAACGGTATTGGCTATACAAAAAGGTGCTAAGCTATGGTTCCACGAAGCCATCACCAAAATGGCTCTGGTGACTTTATTGGATGAAGAAAAGCTTAGTAATTGTATTGGATTGATTCAGATTCTGCAAAGTGATATTATGCGTGCATCTAGCTATTATAATGAACCGTTCAACAGGTAAAAATAATTAAAAATAATTTATATTATCCAGTACTATTACAAAAATTAATAATTTTCAGCATTATGAACATCAACTACACTCGCGAACTGTGTAAACAACACGAAAATAGTGTTGTAGTTTACTTGAAACCAATTGTCGAAAAGATTTGTAAAGGATTCAAAAAACTTACAATTCGTATAGATCAGCACAATCGAGTTGGCGAAATGGATGCCTTAGATATGAGCAGTACCGTTTTTGAATTGTATATAAAAATGAAGTTATTTTTTAATGAAACTGAAACTGAACTCAAAGGCGCTCACAATTCCGAAATCATAAATTTTCACAAATGGTTTAGTGGTGGGATATCACATTGGTGTGAAGTGTTTGCATTAAAAACTTTGGCCCGGTTGAGTCAAGCAATTGACGAAGATTCATTGATACCTGAAAATGGATTAGAACCAAAGCAATCATCATCCGCTGCGGAGTTTCTGAACATTGTTCGTCAAATTAAAACTTTTTGGCAGCAGTTGGACTGGCCGGATCGACAAGAGTTGAATCGATTTTTAAAAAAAAGTATAGGGGTAAGAAACGAAAATAAAGGAAATATCAAACATTAACATTTGTATTTCTAGGATATATGCAGCTGCTGTGTTTACTATGCCGACCGAATTTCAGCAAAACTGAAACAGCCGGAACATAAAACTCGTTTGGATCTACCCACAACGATCGATCTGATATCCAAATGTGCCATTGTTAATTCAAATTTATCAATACTGATCGATGTTCTCAATGTTCTTCCAGCAGATTTTGGTTATAGCCAATCACGAATCAATGACATAGACCCTCAGGATTATATACTTCCTATCAAAGGCCTAAACAACTGGAAAACAAAAATATTAATACTAATGGTCAATCACTGTGCGTTGGAAATTAAGCATAGTATGGCAGATGCACTGTTAAAATTTAACCAAATTAGACTAAACATTGAGTGTTACGCTAAGCAAACATCAGAGCTAATACGAGAAAATTTTGATAATGATGATCTTAGATTTGTACAGCAAACACTATGCAATACAATAACAACGGAGTTCAGTGATGTCATTAGGACTGTCATCGAGGTATTCATTTTATTTGGTCGAAATACTAAATTGTAATGTTAATCGATATTTTTCGTTTTATTCAGAAAAAATCTCCGATTTCATCTTTTGCGAATTTGAAAGACTTCTATAGAATAATTGCCCAAACTTACCTTGCCGGTATACAAATCCTGCAAGATGACCACGTTCTGCGGGAGAAACTTTACCTGATAGAGAAGCAGTTAGACTTATACAGTAGCAGCACACGCGACTTAATTCATCAATATTACCTCGCTTGTCTGGAGGCACAAAATCTTCTTGATGAACCAGAACGAGGCACACTCACTGTACGATGTTGTATTCGTAATAGTGTTCTCGATATACAAATCATTGCAATAGAAAATATTAAGCTTCCTTTAGACTTCAAGGGAACCAGTGACTCATACGTGAAAATCAATTTAGCTCCAGGTTATAAATTTTCTAACATACAGATGCCGAAAACACGAACAAAGTTAAAAAACAGATCACCTACATTTAATGAGAAGTTTTCACTGTAAGTACCTATTTTATTATCAGTGCGACGCGAAAACTATGTTCACTTGAGACACTGTAACTTAGGCGGCATTCATAAATTACGTAACGCTCATAGGGTGAGGGGGTATCCTTGAGCGTTACGATTTGTTACACAGGGGAGGGGGGAGGTGAGTTAAACGTTACGTAACGTAAAATCTCTGAAGAGATTCTCCAAAAACGAGCATTTTTATCAAGGAAATCCTTCTACAGCGTTACGTAGTTTTTATGGGGGGGGTAGGTGTTGGCGTTACGTTTCGTTACATATGGGGGGGGGGGTTTGCGTTACGTAATTTATGGATGTCGCCTTAACTGAAGAAAAACTGCCAAAAAGAACATTTTGTTCCTGTCCATTCAATGTTCTTCTTCCTCATATTAATAGAATTATCCAGAATCAGAAACTGGAACGAGAATTGCTAGATATTAACGTTCAAGGTCAAAATTGACAGTTTTAACATTTTTTTACCCTTTTTAATACTATCTTCTGTTCCAGAAAACTGAACAGTGAACAGTGCCAAATTGCGGATGCTCTAGTTGTATTCAATGTAAAGATCTCTGAATTATTAGGTTTAAGTCAGAGGTATGTCGGCGAGTGTTTCCTACGACTAGATTGCATTCCGGTTGTGAATGCGGATTGCGACAACTCCAACATCGATGTACAGCACTTATTCCTAACATTACCAGAGAATATAGGTAAGCAACCATAAATTTAGAGATGTAATAATTGAATAATCATTTGAATATTATTTTTACAGAATCTGATAGTATCCCAGTACTTGAATATCGCCAAAGTGATAAAGAAGCAATTCAGTTCTTCAAGAAACTGAAACAAAAACTCGGTAAAGCAGCCTATACCGGTAGCGTAAATAGTATTTTTTAATGATCTTGAATTCAAATACTTTTTTGAAAATATAAAGCATTTACCATCAAGCTCAAATCCCGAATCATTTTCACATTCTTCCAACACATTTAATTGGGTTTTTAAACTCGGGAAAGCCGTTCTTGAAATACTTACCAATTCTTCCAATACAACAAACGTTACAGCAAAGGGTTTTCAAAAACAACTAAACATTCTTCATGTTAAGTTTTAATAAAAAAAAATAAACTAAATAACCAGTGCCATGAAATGGTTTTCTCCTGCCCAATTTCACCACCATTGTGTTAATTAACGACGTTTGGGAAGGTGACTTACTTATGCGTGATTCTGTAGATATTCTGCCGCAGAAAATCTGCTGATGTTGGCTAGAATTGAACCTAGAGCAGTTGGTAGCAGATGGTGCTAGTGTTTTTTCCCCTTGTAGAAGCTTATGACCACTGCTACCATTAGTTAGATATATTGTGGTATACTCCGCGTTAATATAGGGGAACTGTTCGATGATTCATCTCAGCCCATATATTCATCTTATATAGGGTTACCATTTGGTCGGAGTTAAAAATCAGGACAACTTTTTCCGGTACAAATTTGATATGCGGTGTTTCCTTTTTTTGAGGTATTAATAAATAAAACACGTAATTTGAGATTTACACTTCAAAATACACCACTCATTTATTTATTTAAAGTATTTCTCGGACGATACAATTTTGCAACTTTGATTGATTAGGCATTAGTAGTTACCTAAAAAATGCAGCATACGTAAACTGTTTAAAATTGGGTCCAAAAGTTTTACACGGTTTCTGATTTTTATATATCAATTGAAAGAGTGCAATTTTCTGAACAAAACGTGATTTTTAGAAAATGTTTATCGTTGTCCTTTGATTATTAAATGCCGAATAACAATCGAAATACCTTGAATGACAATTCTCCCATATATCGTACGTGTGCGAAATGTCAGTTAAGACATTTCGAGCAGTTTTTTATTCTTAATTTAAAAATCGAAGGAAAACGATGAACATTTTTTTAAAATCACTTTTTGCTCAAAAATCGCGGGTTCTTCAAATGATATTGTGCATTTAAAAAAAAAATATCAGAACGTCGCTGATGAACTGGCAGTCAGGCTCACTTCCGATGTATGTTTTTGTTGTTCTCGCAACACTGCAACCATCTCAGCCGCCATTGCGCTATCAGTCCGGCTAACAAAAACAAATACATTGAAATCATTCGCGCAGTGTATGTTATGTAAACTAGCGGATGTTCTATGTGTTTGTAAAGTCGGAAAAATGTTCGGAAGTCGGAAGTCCGACTTCCGAGCTTTAATTTAGTGCTGGAGCCACAATATATTGATATAATATTGATATATTGATATGTTATAGTTGAGGGTTACAAGAACTACACAATTACTTTCGACAAAGTTCAACCAAAGAAAAAGAATCGTTTAAAATGAGTCCGTTTCGTTCAGGAGTCAAAGTAAAAGTGCTGAACAATCTTCAACATTTCTGAACATCCGGCATCATTCAGAAAAATCAGGACGATTGCTAAAATATGAAAAATAAATCAGGACGCTCCAAACGGATCTCAAAATCAGGACATGTCCTGCTAAATCAGGACAGATGGTATCCCTAATCTTATACAACATTAAAACACAAATGAAAACAGGAAAATAAAAACGCATATTTTCTAACTAAACCAATCTTCTAATCCATGGAATGGATTCTTCTTAGTTTATTTTAGATTTCTCATAAAGTAGAATTCTCAAAAACTCACTTAAAAGCACTAAATTTGATATTATAGTCGGGCATCTGCACTCGAAAACTCATTTATTTCAATCACCTACCTCAGAAAACAAAATCCGCGCATTGCTCTATATGGCTACAACGGGACTCATTCAGCAGCCAACCAAAGTTTTGTCATCATTACCGGACCACTTTTTGTTTTAATCACTAAACAAAATCGCTCACTACACTAAGAATACTTTAATCTTTAAAATGTTCACCTCAAATTTTCAAAAACAAGCTTGAATAAGCAGAAATATATGAGATGAATTTTTACAAATGTAAATATTCATCTCATATATTCCTGCTATATGTATATTAGGGTGGGGAATCGTTATATGGAAAAAACGAAACTTGATAGCAGAAAGCCAGAACCAATTTTTTTTTTGTTCTATTTAGAGCCCTAAACAATCTTAAATTTATCGGGAGTCGATTGGTTTAGTCTCCGCTTGGCGCACTGCATTTCAAATTTATATGGAGATTTGTATGGAAAAATTAACGTTTTTGCATTTTCTATTCTAAAGAGCTCAAAGCAACTCAAACCATAGGTTTCATAACTTCAAATGGCAGGTTTTTTGATGCCTTACAACTTGGCCGAAGACATCAAATAGCTAGGGTGTCCCAAAAAAAATACTGGAGCTGTTTAAAGTTGAGTATGTCGAAATTTATGTTGCAAATCATTTTTTCTGCCAACACTGCCAGTGTACCGGCGTTAGTCAGATTTCCAACAGAAGTAACATCTGAAACACGTTGTAGATTCTATCTACACCTAGAATATTGACCTGAATTTGTTTGTTTGATCCAGCTGAGTGTGTAAACTCGTTACGACAGGTTATTTCTGATGAGAATCCTACTGGCGCCGGTACATTGGTAATGTTGGCAGAAAACAAGATTCTCTGCATTTAAATCGACATACTCAACTTTGAACAGCTATAGCTCATCTTAGGGACATCCTAGCTCTTCAGTGCCTTCTGCAAAGTTGTTAGACATCTAAAATACTATACTTTTACATAATGTAGGGCATTATTAGAGCATTATTGAGCTCTCTAGAAAGGTAAATGCAAAAAGTAGGTTTTGAAATGCAATGCGCCTAGCGGAGACAAATTCAATCGACTTTCGGTAAGTTTAGGGTTGTTTGGGGCCTCAAAAGGAACCAAAAAAACTTGGTTCTGGAAAGTCGATCACTTTTCCCCACCCTAATGTATATGCTAATATGTATTTTAATCTGTTTTCACTGCAATGAAGAAAATCAAAAGTTACCAAATCAGTTTCTGTTAATACGAAAACCTAAATTAATCCACCTAGCGGCCAGACCCAGCCTTTCTCATTCAAACTTATTATTTGTAAAAATAGATTTACATGGACGCTTCAATCCAATAAAAGTATATTCACTCTTTAGGTTCTAAAATATTGATGTTGTAATTGATGTATAAAATATGAAATTTATAAAAAATATATATGAAATTTGACGTAATGTTAGTGCTTAAGAAATAGCGAAATAAAAGAAATGACTTTTAATTTCGAACAATTTCATCACGAGCGATAGTACGAAACCGCATTAAAATTATGTTGAGGCCACGTATATTGATCAAAGCAGGTATAGTTTTAAACAGTCTTTGAATTTCTCTTCGTTCCATAAATTTTGAACCACATATCAAGTTGTTATGAAGTTAGTTATTTGTAAGTTTAAGACATAACTCGTTCGTATGACGCTAGTTATGTTGAATAAGTCGTGTAATCTCTGAGATAATAGACTCGTTATTTTAACAATTTAATATATAACGGTTGCTTAAGTGCGATTATAATCGAATGAAATGGGAACGTATAGAGCAGCCGAATTATGAAACCACTTTTCAATCAAAATTCATCAGTTAACCCTTAACTTACCCGTTCATCTGATATCAATGTTGTTCGAATCGGTTGTGTAGTTTCTGAGATAATGAAGTTTCGTTATTTTCACATTTCGATACATTACAGAAGAAGTTACTGTCCGATTACAGTTAAATTCAATAGTGTGTTATGAGGCAGCTGAACCTTTCATTTGACACTAATTTAGTGAAAATCGGTTCAGCCATCTCTGAGAAAAGTGAGTGAATTTAAGTAGTCTTGTGAATATTTTACTTTTCATAGCTGGATTTTACATTTTTAAACATAACAGGCAAAGTAATAGTTCGATTGCAAAAAAAATCAATAGGGTCTTATGGGGCAACTGGATCTTCCATTTGACACTGATTTTATGAAAATCGGTCCAGCCATCTCTGAGAAACATGAGTGAGATTAAATAGTCTCGAGAGCACGTTTCTTTGCATAACTTTTGAACCACATGTCCAATCTTAATGAAATTCAAAAGTTAAGGGTTTTTTATAAAGATGGGAAAAATGGTTCACTATAGTGAGCGGATCAGAGCGGTTCCGCTCACTAAGGTGAACTAGTTCTTTATAACAGCTCACTCGCTCTTTTCGTTCATACATAATTTTTGTTGACTATCAGTGTGGCTAATTATCAGACACCGCAAGTGAGAGGCATGTGAAAGCATTACACCCGATTTGTCAGACGCAAGGCCGCGCGCAAAACTACAAAAGAATTTCCAAAAACACGCTGCCACCAAATGTCTGCTCTGCTATGCATAACCTGCATATCCCATTACCCACCCACCAGCCAGCCGCAAGAGCTTGCAAAAAATCAACTTGTCACAATTCATACACAGGTACCTACACGGGTTGACTAACGCCAAGTACACACACGAATGGATGTGGAACGAAAAGAACGAAAGAACTGATTCACTGATCTTCTGGCAATCCGCTCGCAGGCTGATCGGAAGACTCAGTTCTTTGAAAGAGCGAAATCTTTAGCTCTCAGAAGAACTGATTCTTCCGATGGCTCTTCTGTTCAGCTCGCAGGCAATCCGCTCGCGATCAGAAGATTTCGATCTTTTAAAGAACTGACTTTCTGATCAGCTCGGGAGCGGATTGTCTGAACAGATTCAAAAGATCAGTGAACCAGTTCTTTCGCTCTTTTCGTTCCACTTTTGCCATCCTTTCGTGTGCGTTCTCGGCGTTAGCCAGTCCGTGTGCCTGTGTGTGAACTTTGGCAAGTAGATTTTATTTTTTTTTCCCGTGGCTGGTGGATGATTATACATAGGAGAGCCGGCAGCCGATGGCAGTTTTTTTTTTGGAAGTTTTATTGCAGTGTCGCGCGCCGCTTTGCGCTTGGGGTGAAGCATTCATTGGGCTCTTGCTTGCGGTGTCTGATCAACAAAATCAGCTATCAGCTATTTGCTTGAGGTAAGGGGTGAGTTACCGCTCTTTAAAAAAGAACGATAGATCACTCACTCACTTTGAAGAACCAGCTCTTTAGATCAGTTCGTGAGCGGATTGCCTACCTCTAGTTTTTTAGGTAGCCCGTTCATTTGAAATTAATTTTGTTAAAATCGGTTGCGTGGTTTCTGAAATATTGATGTTTCGTGATTTTTACATTTTGATTCATAACCTCTAAACTAAAAATCCGATTACAATAAAATTCAATAGGGTCTTATGGGGCAACTAGACTTTTCATTTGCAATTAATTTCATTGAAATCGGTCCAGCCATCTCTGAGAAAACCGAGTGGGACTGGGAGAGCGTTACACACACATACACACACATACACATACACATACAGAAATTGCTCAGCTCGTCGAACTGAGTCGAGTGTTATACGACATTCGGCCCTTTGGAGCACTTTTATACCTTAAGTTTTTTCAGTGATTGCTATACCTTTCTAGGAGAAAGGCAAAAATCATACTGAAAATGTTGAATAATTCCGACATAATTGACATAAATCGACAGCACTGCAGTGGTTACCTAGGTTACCAATTTTGCACGTAAACAACTACAGCGGATACCTAGGAACCCTCCCAAGTAACACACAAAACATGTTAGAAAATAAATCATAATGACAGTAGTCATAAAAGAGTACTATAAGCGCAATTAAAAACTTGTGTTGTTATATTCTTGTTCTCACGATGTTATTTCATAGCATAAGTGTACCTTATAAACTAATGAACATAAAAGGCCGGTGTAGCGGGGGCCTAGTGTGGTTGGTAACGTCTCCGCCAACCACGCTCGACGCCTGGGTTCGAATCCCACCGCCGACATAGGTGTCGATGGTTGTGAGGTGGCGTGATCCACTCACAACCAACCCAACTGATCTAGATTCAATCCTAGCCGACACCGGGAGATTTTCTGAGGCGAAAAATCTGTGGGATCACGCCTTCCGTCGCATGAGGAAGTAAAGCCGTTGGCGCCGGTCCGTTAATAAATGGGTCGTGAGTTAGGGTCCTGGGTGTGGAGTCGCCTCCCTGGGCGTCAGTGATTGGCCACAACAGTGGCGGAACTAGACCGACGGAAAATAAGCGAGAATAAAAAAAAATAAACGGCCGGTGCTTGTGTTTATGATGTTATCAAACCAATACAGAAAACAACTTAGAATATCACATTTGTGAGAAGTTGTTTTTCATTAGTAATTAAACCACACTTCAAAAACAAACTCGTTTTTTCTGGTTTTGGAGATGTTTTCCAATAATATGAGTTCAACAAACAATAACTATGACATAACTGGCACTTGTCTTCAAGTTGTCTTTCAGATGTTTGCACTATCAGAAAAACTATATATAAAATGCTCAGCCGAGGCAGCCACACCACTTCAATATTACCCAGGCAGGAGAACATAACAAAATAATAACTCATCAATGACATTTTTAGCTATAATGACTTATCATGTTATTCGAAAGATATTTTCGTTTCAAACATTAATATGAAAATATTATAAAATTTTGATATCATATTTTGCTATGCCTTCAATAAGATATTTGAGTTGATTTTAAAACATCTCATTAAAAGTCAGTTTTTAGGTGAAAAGTGTTCGTTATTGATTATTCATAATATATTCAGTTATGCATTCAGTGTCCAATAAGTTGAAAATATCTGAATCGGTCATTTTCATGGTTTTTAATGCAAATTATTGGTTTGTCATTGAAATAACAAGCTTCATTTTATTCATATAGTCTTGGAGGAATAATATTTTGGTATTATATTTTGTTATTTTACCAATTATGTAAACCATATTAGGATCAAAATGAGGTTTATTTCCAAAATCTGGTTTGTGATATTATAATGATATTTTCTTCTGCTCAGGTACACGCCTAATAACAATACTACGTACCTGTAAAATGCCTTTCCTTTGGTTGGTCTTAGCATTCAGTAGCCAACGTGAACTTACTTGATCAAATTGTTATTGAAATTATCTAAACAATTTCAATAAAACTATTCGAGGTGGGTCAAAATGCGCCATGAAAAGATAAAAAAAACGCTTGCAGTGCAACCAATATCATTTCAATTATTGTTACCGGATATCTAACAACGTTATATAGTTTTGTTATATATAATGTCTAGGTAAAGTTGAAATTATGCGAAAACAATTTCAATATTCAAGCGACGGAAACAATTCATTTTGGAAGGTTGAACATTACTTCTTATCAACAATTTATAATTATTTGAAAGTGCCACTGACAAAAGCGATTGTCGATCTAGTTGCACTGCGCATAACAACACATTTGCGCATATGCTGAATTAATGTTGTCATAACAACACATTTGCGCATGCGCCTTGTTATGGTGAATATTGACCCACGAATACGCGAATTTCTTTATTCCACTGGGTCAGTGCAGATCTACCCAGGAAAATAGTAGGAGGGTGGTATTGAAGACACGACCGCATGACGTTGACTACCGTAATATATACATACGCTGGATGATGGTGGCATCTCAAACCATTGTTGTATTCACCCAACGATATCTGAATCGGATTACCGCTGGTGGGGTCCAACTCAGATCGAAGGGAAGCCGAACGGAAAGAGGCAGGAACTGCAGCTAACCACTACCACCGCCGCTGTTGCCCGTTGCTGATCCACTTCGCCTACTGCCATCGGTGTTGATGTCCGCTGCTGCTAGTAAACTGAACTGATGGGGTGAAATGTTCGAACGGTACCTTTATACCGAGGCTTCGTCAGTTAGTTAGAAAGAAGGAGGGGCTAAGTAGCTAATGAAATGACAAGGAACGTAAATAAGCATCGGAAACAGAAAGTGGCAACAACAATAACAACAAAGTCAGATCGATTGTATCCGTTAGTGTCGACTGTGCTTGGGAAGAGAGGTAGAGATTGGCTTTAGACAATCGATATTAATTACCAATTTTTCAATAGTGTATCTCATACAATAGTTTGTTGTTGTTACATAAATTAAACCGTAAAAGAATTTCTGATCGATTGATGCCAAAAGCTCGAAAACCTGATTATACATGACTGAAAAACAAGCGCTCAAAACCTGACCACTTTTCCCTGGTTTTCTCTGGTTGAATTACTAGATTTTCAAATTCAGGTGCCTAACTTCGATATAGACATTAGTCAACGTCAAAAAACATTGCGATTTTCTACGCAAGTAAGAAAGAGATGTCAGATAGTTGTTTACGAACTATGCCCATGCAGTGGTGGACTAAATTGACTCTACCTAATTAAATGAATCAGCGAACATTCTGCAATCCATAACCGATTTTTCACTGATTGACAAATAGAAAACCATATCTAATGAATGGCGCATAATTTTTTCAGAAGTAAAACGCAATGTTGAACCATGAAGTTTTACGCGCACGTAGAAAATTATTGATCTAATATTGTTTCGTATTTTTTTAGTAATTATTCGAAACATCATAGACGGATTTCATCCCAAATCGTCTCAAGAATTGGCAGCACCCTCTCCGAATTGGTTGAAACCCAGAGTTGCCAATAAAATTTTCGATTTAACTGAAAAAAGGCTGAAGAAAAAACTGGAAAAAACTGGATCCCAACTAAATTTAGTGAAAAAAAAAACAGATTGTGAAAGAGCTTTTCTGTTACGGAGATTGAATCCAGTGTCAGTTTTGGATACAGCAACTAAAGCGATAACTCTTTGCAAAAAATTACTCAATTTAATCAGAACTGTTTTGTTTTGGGCTTACATTTTGTTAAAATTATGGACTGAAAAATTTCCTCTAACAGCAGCAAAATTTAAAATTACGCAATCAATCTATCTCAAAATTAAGATATACAGCTTTTCCATTTACTTTTATATTTAACAAACGTATTAACGCAACATTTCCTTCCGTTACATCAGAGAAGTTTGAATTTCAGTTATTTCTGACTTCGCTATCTTTTGATATTCAAGTCCTCTAACATTTTTGCCTTTCTCCTAGAAAGGTATGTGACGTCACACCCTGCGAAGAACCCAATGCTCCGTCACGAGCCTTATAATTAAAGTTAAATGTTGTTCCTAGGAGGGCATAGCCTTCTGCTATGCTTTAGTCAGGCGAAACATTTAATTCCCTTGACAGAGGACCACGAACGGCTCTGTCAACACTCTATGTATCAACCGATTATGCCATAGGTGGCAAAGAACTTCGCGCAGCCTTCTGCTGTGCCACCGGCAAACAAACTCAACCAAAATAAATGTATCAACAGATTATGCCATAGGTGGCAAAGAACTTCGCGCAGCCTTCTGCTGTGCCACCGGCAAACAAACTGAACCAAAATAAACAAGTTTTGTGTTATAAACAAAACGCCGCCCGTACTTTAGCAGTACTAGACTAGGTTAAGAGATTAGTAAGGTAAACAGAGAGTGGAGAAAAGTCTCTCTCTCTGAGTTACCGGTAGGGTATATTTAAGTAGTGATGTACGAAAATAAAGTCAGTTAGTCCACGTTAATCTGTGTGTAATAATTCCGCGCCAAATGCGCGTACAGGGATACTTAGTAGAAGAATTCCCTGGTAGGTTATAACCTACACATGTGGTGACAGCGCGTGGTCTTTTCTGCGCCATTGAATCTTTTCTTTAATCTTCGGACGTATCTCGGAAGTCAGAAACGGTCGTAAACTCGGTCGTAGTAATCACGCTAAGGGAGCAAAAAGAAAAAGTAGTGGTTTAAGTATCTGTGGTTCAGTAAAAAATGAAATAGTTTTTCGGAGTTTTAATCCAAGTAGTGCTCGCGGAGGAAAAAGAGTGTGTTATTTAAAAAAAAAAAAAAGGAAAAAAAGAGAACTGAAGAAAAAGTACTTAACGATTTATCGAGGTCAGCAGCTTGGAAAGTAGTGCTGCTAGTGAAAGAGAAAAAAAAAAGAAAAACGAAAATCGAGAAAAGACGTTGACAAAAAGTGTTCTCTTTTCTCGCTTTTTGGCATGGAAGTGAACTGAGTTGGTGGCAAACCCAAGCGAGTGACATTCGTATGCGGGGAAAAGGTGCTGTGTTTTGCTGCTGAAGACGACTTGTAAAGTGCGATCGTTTTTTTTTCATGTAAGTGTCAGTTTCGACGTTGGCAGATATTCGATATAGTGAATTGTCGTATTAAGAAGGGGCCGAAGTTACGTAGTGGAAATTGAAGTCAACAACGATGACCGGCCCTGTGTCAAGGATACTCGGGTGAGTGAGTTATTTCCTTTTTATTATGCGGCATATTGCAAAAGCAGAATAGGTGTTAGACGGTTATGACCATAAATGTCAAGATTAAAAGAGCTTAAGGATTATGTCTACCAGGAGTACCATAATCTGAGCAATAACATAAACAGGCCGAGAACGCGGGCGGCAGTCGCTAATAGAAGAAAATTATTAAGCGACGCTGTAAACGACTTTTCGGAAATTTTAAAAGAGTATGAAAATTCGAATTTAACGCCAGAACATTGGAATAGATTAACAGATCAGTACACACTTGTTCAATCGAAAGTGTGTCTGGCATTGAAAATCTTAAATAACTCGGCGATTGTTCCTGAGCCAAACAGAAATAGAAGATTATCAGAAAATTGTCTTGAGTTTGAGACATCAGATCTTGCAGAAGATCAGTTGGCGAACTTAGAGCGATCGGTGATTTTTGAAGATCCCCCGCTTTCATCGACCCTTGTAGAAACTCAGGAATCAGGGGAGGAGAAGCACGACGTAGAGCGCGGAAACCGCGCAAGCGCACTTGAACAATTAGAAAAATTAGAAGAAGAATTTGTTAAAAAAAGCCTCCAAATCAGCGAGGTAGAAATTCAAGACACACCCAGTTTTGGGGATCATATCGAAAATTTAAAAAACATATTCTGTAGAAGCAGTTTTATTATTGGGAAACAACTAAATAAAATAAATATGAGCCGAGCGGCAGATTACGTTTTCCCGAAGGCGGATGCACTGCAATGCATTCCAGAATTCAGGGGACACAAAGATGAACTGGAAGCGTTCCTATACCATGTTCAGCATTTCGCAGACGAAATCCCAGAAAACGGGTCACACAGTGCACTAATTTATGTAGTCCTACTAAAACTAAAAGGCAAAGCAGCGGCAGTTTTGCCTCGGATCAAGGCGGAGAGCTGGCCAGAGGTCAAACGCAACTTGATCAAAGAATTCGGTTCCATTGAGAACATCGAGTCGGTAATATAACGGATCGAAACGCTACGACAGGAACCGAGCGAAGATTACAGCGCATATAAAAGGAGAACGATAGAGATAAATGAATTGCTGGATACATTTGAAAAGAATCAGGAGGGTGCAGCGGGTTCTGCAATGGAAAGAAGCCTCAGGATTCATTTTATTGGGGGTTTGCGGAATTCACATCTGAAGTTAATGGCGGGAGGAAATAAGAAATTGAGCTTAGACGAGCTGCTGGACCTACTGGAGGAACGAGGGGAGGAATGCGAACAACTCGCGGATGTAGAAAACAGACTACGCTGTTTGGATCTACTGGAGCAAGAGAAAGAGAGAGGCGGTAGGCGCTGGCAACCGAATGGGACAGGTAGTAACACCCAAGGAGGAGGCCGGGATGGTTTCAACGGAGCCGGGAGCTCGCAGAACAGGGGCAATGAGCGACTTAGCAATCGCCAGCGGCAGATCAATTATACACGAAATAACGAGGCCCAAGATTACAGACAGCAGCCAGGTGGGAACAGTAGCAGCACCAACAACTACAATTACAATAACAATCGTAACTACAGGGAAAACGCTAATAGGGGAAACGAGCGACAACAAAATAACGGGAACTACGGAAGCCAGTCTGGGGGCGGCTGGCCTAATCAGGGTAGAAACCTTGACAGCAACCAAACCAACCAACATAATAATAACGATCGCTACCGAGGTTCACAGGGAGCGCGTTGGAACGGGTACATACACCAAACCGAATCACAAGATTGGCGGGTTGCCGCTCGGAATAACAACCAGCAAAGCAATCGAAATAGTTACTATAATGATGGGTATGACAACAATCGATATAATGACCGCCAGTATCACCACCATGATGATGGTTTTAATTACGGCAGCAATAGAGGAAGATCTCCCGAGCGCGGAAATTACAATAATAATAATGGTAGATATAATGATGCGTACGATCGCCAATCTCGAAGCCGAGGCTACGAGCGCTACCAACAATCAAAAAACTAGGTCGCCGGGGGCCCGACGGCAACGCCAGCCGGGCACCCCGACCGATGAATAGAAATAATTTTGTAAGGAACAAATTGAACAAACCGGTCGAGAACATTTCTCCCAATGTTGGAAATGAGCACGATATTTTTCGAAATTATTCCAGGTGGAGTGACGATGAGACGCACGGTCGTACACAATATGTGTTAAATATAAATCAGCCCAATGGAGGGGCGAAGAACTCGGGGAACGAAAATCATGGGATAAAGGACCCGTTTGCGAAAGAATACTTTAGCGATGATTTCGCGGAATTATGCCAGGACGTCGATTGGCGGAGAATCACTGACGAGCCCAGCCACATAGAGATAACGGACTGGAGAATAGCATGTAACCACATACGGGACAATAGTGCCTGTGTGGCTAAGCGAGTCTACTTTGACACCAGCCGGCGGCTTATGATTACACTGCTGGCAAAACAAAATGTGCAGCAAACGCTGAACTTGATTTTGGACACAGGCGCGTGCGCGAATATGTTAAGCATGCATGTTGCAGAGAAATTGAATGTGCATATAAACAGACAAGACACAAACACTTTTGAGGGCATTGGTCGCGGGATCGTGCGAACCTTAGGAACGGTTATCCTGGATTTATTAGTCGGGAACTTTTTGATTCCGGCAGAGTTTCACCTGATGAACGGTTTACCGGCGGACGGCATAATCGGGGTAGAATTTTTGAAAAAAAACACCCTCCAGATAGGGAATAACTTCGACTATATTGTGTTTAAAAAACACGGCAATAGGGGTCCGGATAGTTTGGGCCCATGGAGCGTGCCTAGAGAGGAAGCCCTTAGTCGGCATGTGTTTTTAGCGGCCAGAAATAGAGTCATGGTGCAAAGCCAACTAAGAAACAACATCGTTAATGAGAATGCCACAGCCTGCGTGAAACCTAGAGAGGGTCCCAACATAGGGGGAGAAATACCCCATGCGTATGAGGGGCCGAAGGACACACCTCGTGACAGGGAAAATACGATAATGACCGAGTTAGATCTTAACTCTAGGTTAGATTATGACCTATTAGAACATAAACTAACACCAGAGTCAAAAGGAAATGCAAGAATTGAAAAACTATGGCAAGTGCTGAATTTGGCGCACTTGCCTGATAGAGAATTCAGGACAGTGAAGAATATGGTCGAAAGCTATGCGGATATATTCTTTTTCGAGGGCGACAAGTTAACTACTACTGACGCCGCCGTACACACGATAGAAACTTCATCGGAGGTGCCTATCAATAAGCGGCAATATAGATTTCCGGAGGCCACGAAACGGCACATTAATAAGGAAATCGATGAAATGAGGGCGCAGGGTATTATTAGACCCAGCACTAGTCCCTGGAATGCACCGGTGTTATGTGTACCAAAGAAACCGGATGCTGACGGTAATAAAAGATACAGAATTGTGGTAGACTTTAGATCATTGAACGAAGTTACCAAGCCGTTCGTATACCCAATACCTCTTATAAATGAGATATTGGATAATGTTGGAGGAGCAAAATATTTCTCCTCAATTGATTTAAAATCGGGGTTCTATCAAGTCCCGATAGACCGCCGAGATGCGGCTAAGACGGCGTTTTCCACTCCCAAAGGCCACTTCGAATTTACACGGATGCCGATGGGGTTAAAGAACAGCCCCTCAACATTCCAAAAACTTATGAATACTGTTCTCTTTGAGATAGGGGACGTGAAAGCTTTTGTCTACCTCGATGACATTATAGTTTTCGGTGACACTATCACCGACCATAATGATAACTTGCGAAAAGTATTACAAGCTTTGCGCAAACATAACTTAAAAATAGAACCATCAAAGTGTCAGTTTTTGAAAAAGGAACTGGAGTATTTGGGTCATGTCGTTAATGAAGAAGGCATAAAACCCACCAATGCAAATATTAAGGCCATTCAAAGCCTTAAGCCACCCACAAACGTAAAAGGTATAAGGTCATTTCTGGGAACAGTAAATTTTTACGGGAAGTTTATCCCCAACATCGCGGAGAAGCGCAAGCCGCTGAATGATTTGTTGAAGAAAGACGCTAAATTTGTGTGGGGTAAAGAATGTCAGGAAGCGTTCGAATTCCTTAGAAACGCGCTGATTACAGAGCCAGATTATCAAGACACTTTCGTTATTACGACAGACGCTAGCAATTATGCTATTGGAGCCGTCCTGTCGAATGAAAAATCCATGCACCGGCCGATCGCGTTCGCGAGTCGTGCACTTGTAGGTGCAGAGACCAGATATCATATCATAGAAAAGGAACTATTGGCGATTGTATGGGCCATAGAATACTTCAAACATTACATTTTTGGTCAAAGGTTTATCGTTTACACAGACCACAGACCACTTATAGCGATTTGGAGGCTCAAAGAGACATCTCCAACGCTGACAAGATTGAGACTAAAGTTGCAGGGTTTGGAATGCAGCATCAGGTATAAACAGGGTAGCGAAAATATAGTCGCCGATTTTTTGTCACGTTTATCAGATGGGACGTGTCAGGGGCAAGAAAGTTCACCCCACAGGCAGATAGCCATGATTACGCGCCAGCAGAAACGCCTGCTAGAGCAGCAGAAGAACGCTTCGGATGATTTGAACGGCACAATACAAGATTTGAGTGCCATAGACATTGCGGACATCGCTGAGGACGAGGATGAGCAACAACTCGTCAACATTTCATATGATGACTTTTCACAGGCATTATCAAATGACCTGATACCAAGTGAGACGGTGGAAGTCTCGAAGAGAATATTGGACGAGAGGAATATCGAAGCTCGTCTTGTCATTTTGAACAGTCGGACGGCGTACAGAGAACTTCAGACACTGTATCAGCTGTCACAAGGATTGAAAGACTACGTAGAGGATGGTGTACTCAAATTTAAAGACAAGAAGGTGGGCGGTTTCATAGTAGACGGCAGCGAAAGTTCATTAATCGATTGCCGGAAATTTTTTTCACAATTTTTAGATAGCTTCAATAAAAGCCCCACGGCAGTAAAGGCAGCCGCGGTCATTCACCTAATATCATTCAGAAAAATCAAGCAACAGGAAGTTCTGCATATGATTCAGTTCCTAGTGGGTAAGCTAGAAAAACAAATAGTATTATATAATGCTAATAGCGAGCGTACAGTAATTGCGCCAGATCAAGTGGAAACAATTTTAAAGGAATTTCACGATGCACCCTTAGGAGGGCACGTAGGAGCGCGACGAATGCGCCAAAGAATTGGCACACTTTTTACGTGGGCTACGATGAAACGAGATATCGAGAACTACGTTCGGCAGTGTGATTCCTGCCAAAAGAACAAAATTGGAAGATCAAACAAGATACCGATGCAGATCACCACAACCGCATCGGAGCCATTTGAAAAATTATACATGGATATAGTAGTATTACCCGAGTCCGACTTAGGAAATCGTTATGGTCTGGTCATGCAGGACGACCTAACTAGATATTTAACTGTCGCACCTATGGAAAACCAAGAAAGCCAGACGGTAGCGAGGACTTTTGTAGAGAATTATATTTGCAAATTTGGCGTACCGTTGGAGTTAGTTACAGATAACGGTGCGAATTTTGTAAGCACACTCATGAAAGATGTGTGCAAAATTTTGAAAATTAAGAAAATAACGACGAGTCCGTACCACCCACAAGCAAATTTGGTGGAAAGATCTAATCGGGAGTTAAAAACTTACCTAAGGCAATTTATTGGCGGAAAACCGCACACGTGGGATAACTTACTCCCATTTTTTACGTTTCAGTATAATACTTCAGTAAACTCGACAACGGGGTACACCCCTTTCGAATTGTTGTATGGACGTACAGCACGCATTCCCACCTCCATTTACAAGCGGAATGGAGTGGAGAAGATGACATATGATGCATACACACATGAAATGAAGAAAATATTTTACGATTTACATGTAAACGCACAAGCCAACCTGAAAAGGAGTAAAGAGAACCGCAAACAAATTTACGACAGATCATCTAATGATTACAAACCCAAGTATAAGTATAAGTATTAGTGAAGGCCGTAGCGACTGGTGCAGGCCAAAAGCTTCAGAACATATGGAGAGGACCATATGAAGTAGTGGACATTCCAAGCGAAATGACCACAGTAATTAGAAACGGCAATCGTTTAGAAAAAGTTCATAATAACCGGCTTAAGCGTTATTATGACTGAATATATGAACTTAAACTATGCTTTCAAGGTTAACGGACAGAATATATTTAATGAAATACGATATTGGATGGCATGAGTTATAATAGCAAGCACCTAAAACTGTATGAAAAAGTAAGGTAAAAGTAAAATATAGGCGTGAAGAAATACGAAAAGTCGCCGAAAAATATGAATGATTTTATTGACGGGAGTCCATAAACAGAACCAAACGGAAAAAAGTATACTGAAAAAGATATACAGCCTTTGATGATATTAGTGGCATGGCATGACACAGTTGAAAAAATTCAAATACGAATGAAGGCGTGAGGGACGAGGAACCCCGCCGATAAAGGTTGAATAAACAAAAAACTTGGGGAATTCAAATTACTAGAATGATCTGGACGGTTGTAATGGATAAAAAGAGTTGAAAGAATTTAGAACAGCATTTGTTTTCTTTTGTAAAATGCAAATGTTAACATGGGAAAGAAATTATAGTGAACAAAAGACCTCATGAAAACGTAGTTTGATAGCTATTGGCTTAATAGGAAAACGAAGAAGAAAATCGATGGATGCTGTATTGGGACATTTTTTTTGCGATGGAGACAACAATAGAACTAGGAAAGATATTTGAAAAGAGGGCTGAACTTTCCAGACGTAAAGACTACTGACTTTAGGGGATTCGAACTATTCTTTCATTAGTTAAGGTTGTGTGAGTGTATACATCGGAAGTAATTAACCCGGAATGGTTGAGGTGAATGCTGACTGAAAGAGTAAACAAGGGAGTAATTAACCCAGAATGAGTGAGTGTGCGAGATTTTCCTTTTATTTCCTAACCTTCTTATCTTTCAGGAATCACTAGAGCGGGCGGTCGCACCTTCGGATGGAAGGGGGAGAGGAAATATGCAGACTACTGCATACCAGGAGAAGTGTAAGTAGTGTAAGTATGACAGTAGCAAGAGACAAATCGAAAATTAAATAATTACAGATTCAAAAAGAGATGCAAAAAATTAAAGAATAAAGCAGATGAGAAAGTGACGGGTCATTTTAGGTGCAAATAGAAGATGATATGAGGTGTTAAGAACACGCCAGTTATTAGATGAACATTGTAAACGAAGACAGAAGAAAACGCTAAATATTTAATCAACGCGGTTTGTACAATGAAAAGAGTTATTTATGAATCAGACAGGAAATACTTGACAAAGGAAAAGAAAAGATTGAACCAATGCGGTTTGTTCGATGAAAACATGATGAAACAAAAATAGAGAAATGAAAAAAATAATACATTGTGCGGAAACAGATTTATTTTATTGAAAAATGTTATAAGAAGAAGGAGGAAAATATTTGGAAAGAACGCAAAATGAAGAAAATATGTAACCAAAGCAACGAATTGATGCTATTTTTTTTAAATTGAAGAAAGTTATTTGAACTCTTTTTGATGAAAAACAAAAGCGTTAATAATGGGCCACAAGACAAGTTAAACTGATATTTTAAAGCGAAAAGTAAAAGCCTAATACAGATAAATGGATAAATATGTGTCGAAATGATTTCAAATGTAAAAAAAAAACATCAAATAACAAAGTTAGAGAGTGCATAATGGAAAAGAAGTAAACAATGCACAATTGAATGTTATATTTGTAAAATCAGATGAATCAAATACTGAAATACTAAATCAAATCTAATACAAATGATGTACAACTTAGTAGGGGGTAAAACCAAATTATGTCATCCGAACAAGAAGAGAAATACGGGCCTAGATTGTAAGTAGAAGCCTAGAGTAGATAATAGAATGTAGAATGTGTAGAATGAAGCCCGTACGCGAGTGAACGGTAATTTTAAACAGCAAGTGGAAAAAGTAGCGAAACCAAAAAAAGAATTGATAAAATAATGGCAAAAAAATAATGCACCACTTGCTAAGTAGGGCAACTAGCATCTAAGAATTGACAACGAGACGAGTTCCCGATCCTCGAAGACGACCGAGGTGATTACAACGGATGCTGAGATGGGGGCATACCATAATGCCCAGTATGACGCGAAAAGGGAAGCAGACGGTTGTGAGGGGAGTTGAACGGCGGGTGTCTATGGTCAAGATGGAGGTAAATCCAAACGTTATTACCAAGAGGAGACGAGCAGTATCCAGTTTTTTTTGATCCCTGAAAAGGTCAGATGTGCAACAGAACTCAATCAATGCGGCTCAAGCCAGAATCGAGACTTCAGCGCGAAGACGAATACAGCAAACTACACAGCGAAGGGCGTAATAATTTGTTCCAAATATATATTACTCATTGAGAGTTATTGACTTCCACAAATGAGGATTCGAGGTCAAAGCCAAACAAGCAAAATGACGCTATAAAATTTTGCTCGTGTTTAATCAACTATGGTCTTTATGCACTACGCTTTGAAAATGTGCACACATGCTAGCGGGTAATTGGACACCCCGCGCAGACAGTTAAAGATGATAAACCAAGTGACTGCATTATGCAACAGAGCCAGTGGCAATCGCAAATCTTTTCGCCACACGGCGCATAACAATACTATAAGCCAAACAAAAATACAGCCGATCTATGCCAAAGGGACACGGCTAACCCAACATTGAAGTTCAACAACACACTCTGAACAATCGTAAAACAACCAGCTAAACTGCAGTCTTAATTAAAATGCAATGGTAATCGTTGAACTAGTGTAAATAACCCGATGAAGCCTTAGAGATGAGTTTGCACCACAACCAACCGATGAGAACCTCTACTGCCAGACGCACCCTCTCGTTTCAAACCCCCTGCAACCCGGCGCTTGAACACGACAGCTAAACAGCAGATATCTTCACGACGCAGCGCATCAGGCGAGCAAGCAATTGTTAATTTTAAATAAGGAAAATGTCATGTATGATAATGTAAACTCAAACGGTGCTACAGTTTTGAAAAACAAAATTTCATTGGCCAGAGAAAAAAAAAAGCATATTATAAAAAACAACGGTGTAGGTATAGTTGTATAAAAACGCGAGAATAATTGTAATAAAAAAGAAAAAAACACACCTATCGGCCGTCAGGACGGACCGTGTGACCATTGTCTCTTCTAGATAATGGCCAACTAGGCGGGGTGGCAGATGTGACGTCAAAATAAATGTATCAACAGATTATGCCATAGGTGGCAAAGAACTTCGCGCAGCCTTCTGCTGTGCCACCGGCAAACAAACTGAACCAAAATAAACAAGTTTTGTGTTATAAACAAAACGCCGCCCGTACTTAAGCAGTTCTAGACTAGGTTAAGAGATTAGTAAGGTAAACAGAGAGTGGAGAAAAGTCTCTCTCTCTCTGAGTTACCGGTAGGGTATATTTAAGTAGTGATGTACGAAAATAAAGTCAGTTAGTCCACGTTAATCTGTGTGTATTAATTCCGCGCCAAATGCGCGTACAGGGATACTTAGTAGAAGAATTCCCTGGTAGGTTATAACCTACACAGGTATAGCAATCACTGGAAAAACCGAAGGTATAAAAGTGGTCCCAATGGCCGAATCTCATATACCACTCGACTACTTTCGACGAACTGAGCATTTTCTGTATGTATGTATGTATGTGTGTGTATGTGTGTGTGTGTGTGTGTGTGTGTGTGTGTGTATGTGCAACTTTTTTTTCTCACTCACTTTTCTCAGAGATGGCTGGACCGATTTTCATAAAATTAAATGCAAATGAAAGGTCTAGTTGCGCCATAGGTTGCTATTGAATTTCATTGTAATCGGATTTTTAGTTTAGAGGTTATGTATCAAAATGTAAAAATCACGAAACATCAATATCTCAGAAACCGCACAACCGATTTCAATAAAATTGGTTTCAAATGATTGGGCTGTCCCCAGAACCCTTAACTTTTGAATTTCGTTATGATTAAACATATGGTTTAAAAGTTATGTAAAGAAAAGTTATCCTGAGGTTGTTTAAACTCACTCATTTTTCTCAGTGATGGCTGAACCGATTTTCACAAAATTAGTGTCAAATGAAAGGTCTAGTTGCCCCATAGATTGCTATTGAATTTCACTACAATCGGATTGTAACTTTGTCCGTTGTTCATAAAAATGTGAAATCACATAATGAAAGTAAATATATTGACTTTCTCCTAACGATCACTGGCTAATTAAAAGGTAGAAAAATGATTGAAATGACCGAATGTCATATACTACTCAACTCAGTTCGACGAATCGAGCATTTTCTGCATATATGCATGTATAGATGTTTGTGTTTGTGTGTAGGTGTGTACGTGTGTACGTGCACCTTACTTTCGCATTCACTTTTCTCGGAGATGCTCTGACCGATTCTTTCTATCTTGGTGTCAAATTAAGGGTCTATTTGCCGCTTAGATTGCTATTAAATTTCATTGTAATCAAACTTTTAGTTTTGGCGCTGCGTCAGAATGTGAAAAACGCTCTTATATCTCAGAAGCTATGAACATAGTTGAATTCAAACAAATGGGCTTTCAAATCCTTAAACAATGAATTTCATAATGTTTAAACATGTGGTTTGAAAGTTATAGAAAGAAACGAAACCCGCAGACTGTTTAAAACTATAGCTACGATCAGAATATGTGGCCTCAACATCATTTAAATTTAATATTGTACTATTTCAATGTTTGCGGCCTTGCTCGGGATTGAAGTTGAAATTAAAAGTCATTTCTATCATTTCACTTTTTGCCTTTCTCCTAGAAAGGTATAGCAATCACTGCAAAAACTAAAGGTATAAAAGTGCTCAAAAGGGCCGAATGTCGTATACCCAGTGTTATGAAAATGACTGCAAGACAATGACAGCAAATTTTCAACTGATCCGGCTCTCATTGTATTGCACAGCTCTCACTGCTCCCCACACGTTTGGTGAACAGTTCGACAGTAACTGACGACAGTACACATGCAACTCCATACGAACTGTTATTTTTCATCTTCATATGTGTGTTGGTATTTCCAAGCTGTCGTAAATGACAGCCTATAATCTTCCGACATCCTTCAACACGAATCCAAGCGGGATGTCAGGTGATTATGATCACGACAGTAAGGCCGATGAAAGAATGAAAGAGAGATGGTGCGAAGCACGTTATTTCTTACGTGGGGAATAATATCAACAATGGAAACGGTTTGCTTTGTATTCAATATGCCACCGGCCTGTGAAAAAGGAGAAACGAAAAAATGCAAGTTGACGACAGCCGCAGCCGATCAACATGGCTGTCAACAGGAACAGGACATCCTCAAAATGAGCAAACTAGGCTGTCATGTCCGAACGAACAAAATACATGCGCAAGAATGAGCTGTCGTACGCAACACAACACCGTTTCTGGAGACTGTTTAATCTCATCAGTGTCATATGGAAAGTCTTGTTGCCCCATGAGACCCTAATGATTTTTTTTTGCGAACGGATTATTACTTTTCCTGTTATGTTTAAAAATGTGAAATCCAGCTATGAAATGGAACATATTTCGAAGACTACATAAACTCACTCACTTTTCTCAGAGATGGTTGAACCGATTTCTACGAAACTAGTGTCAAATGAAAGGTCTAGCTGCCTCATAACACCCTATTGAATTTTGCTGTAATCGGACTGTAACTTCGTCTGTAATGTATTGAAATGTGAAAATCACGAAACTTCATTATCTTAGAAACTACACAACCGATCTGAACAATATTGATATCAGATGAACGGGCTAGTGAGGGATATACTGATGAATTATGATTGAACACGTGGTTTCAAAGTTTGGCTCCCCCATAGTTCCCTTTTCATTTGATTGTAATCAAACTTAAGCAACCGTTATGTTTTAATTTGTAAAACAACGAAAGTCTATTATCTCAAGTATTACACGACTTATTTGAACATAACTAGTGTCATACAAACGAGTCATCTCTCAAACTTACAAATAACAAACTTCATAAAAATTTGATATACTGTTCAAAAGTTTTGTTAAGAAAAGAAATTCAAAGACTATTCAACACTATAGCTGCTTTGATCAATATATATGGCCTCAACATGATTTAAATGTGGTATCGTACTATTTGAACGCGTCCGGTATCGCTCGTGATTCAATTGTTCGAAATTAAGAGTCATTTCTTATATTTCGCTATTTCTGAAGCACTAACATTACGTCAAATTTCATATTTTATACTTTAATTACAACATCAATATTTTAGAACCCAAAGAGCGAATATAGCTTTTGGATTTAAGCATTCATGTGAATCTATTTTTACAAATAATAAGTTTGAATGAGAAAGGCTGAGTCTGACCGCTAGGTGGATTAATTTAGGTTTTTTAACTGCTACGCAACAGAAAATTAATACAAGATTTTTTTATGGTCTGGTAAAATCTATTTGTTTGGTTTTATCTCAACTATGTCATGCCATCTTTTATTTGACCGTGTTGCGTGCGAGAAGATGGTATACGGAAAATGCTGTTACAGGGTGTCGAAAACCTGGAAAAACCTGAAAAATCAAGGAATGTCAGAGAATTCATTTTTCGATCAGGGACCTGAGGAATATTTAGGGAAAATTTTTCAAACCAAGAAGCGATTTTTTTAAGCGGTTCTTTAGTGCAAAAACTGATTTTTTCAGCGCAAAAGGTTGATTCGGGACATCTACTGCTGGGTTTCATATCCGATTGTATACTTTATTCACTGTGATTTCGGATTTGCGTTGTACTTTTTTGTGCCGAATGCTGAAAAATATCAGGAAAATTGATGTTGAATTTCAGGGAAAATCAGGGAATTTTATTTTGAAAATTTTTTCGCCACCCTGTGTTAAGAATTGTCATAATAATTTATCAACCCGTTTTAAAAATATTTCCGAAAACCAATCGGAGCTTGAGTGAATGAAAAACTGGATAAAACTGGTAAATATCTGAAAAAACTGGAAGATTTTGGGAATAAAGTGTTTGACTGGATCAGATGAAAAAATAACAGGAAGGTTGTGTGCAAAGCCTCGACCGCAAGGTTGAAGTAGAATACTTTTACAAGAAAGATAACCCGGCTGCTTGCGTGTCAGTCATTTTTTCTAGTAAATAAACGTTGACTAATCAGATCAATCAAATTTTGCGCTTCAACAAGGATTGACCATTCTCAATAATATAGTAAGTTGCTTGTCATGGTTGGGGCTTCACAATTTTAAAATTTCGAGATGAAATTTTTTCGGATGTCGTACTCATGACTGAAGGAAAAGATAATTCAGTACGTTTTGAGACACGGAGATGAAGTAAAATTGATAACTTTTACAGATTTAAAAATGTGAATTAACTCATTAGAAAATATTAACTCTTGTTTTTATTTCATCCTGAAGAGGACAATTTGTTGTTCATTTTAGTAAGGGATAAAATGCCGATCACATCTTTGCGTTATCACTGACAGTGTGAATAAAATATTCCTTGTGATAAAATAAACAGTGAAAAGCTGATTTAACACTCAAAAACAAGACGGCTCACGTGTTGTCAAAATGAGTAAACTTTTCATTGAATGCATTTACTAGTGCCCACTATCGCAAAGACACTGCATTTCACTAAAGTGCCTCACTGCATCAGCCGCTATCGATGCTGAGATCCGCTGCAACTAGTTCGCTATCCATAGCCATGCCACAGTTGTGGCCGCTATACGCTGCCATTGGTATCCACTGTCCCTGCATCAGGTGGCCCAGCTGCTATCGTTGCCTGAATCCGCTGCAACTAGTGCGCTATCCATTGCTACGCCACAGCTGAGGTCGCTTTCCGCCATCGCTGGTATCCACTGCACTGCTAGTGCTGTTGCTAAGGGAGGACGACTGCTGTTATCGCTGTCTAGAACTATTATGAGCGGCTTCGGCTGAAACAGGCTCTTATATAGGCCAAATAGCATGTCTTAAATTGCAAGGTATATGATTCTGTCGACCGTGCTTGGGAAGCAATCATATAACGACCAATAAGAGGTCGAATTTTTCGTTTTGACAAGGCTTGACTATTTTCAATAGTACAATAGTGTGAATAATAAAATTACAATTATCTTCTTTTGGGAAGAATCTTAGAAGATTTTCCAATCTAATGCTGAACGAAGGAAATCCATCGAATACTAACCGACTTATTAGCATTTGAAATTGGACATATTTTTAACTTTTTTCGGTTTTAGATTTTCATTTCACATCCCTATGTAGCCGAACTTCCTGAGAGAAGTTTTCTACTTCAAAACTGGAGGAATCCAGTTTAAACTGGAACATTGGCAACCCTGTCACCGAATTAAGCACCTCTGCATGCTAGACACTCAAAGAAATCGACACGACACTAAAAAGTGTTTTGCACTTGATTTCGCCCTACTGGTCAAAACATATAGAATACATATGCGAAACACATTAGAATTATTTATCGTGCAACACCTCATTTTCAAAAGGAAAACACTTTCAATTCTCGTTTTATGACATATAGACATAGAGTGTTTGGATTTTGAATCTCAAATGAATGTTTGCCGAGCTTCGAATGGTTTTATTCGATTTTAAAAGGAAAATAGTTTTACATGGAAGTGATTGCATATTACATAACCTTTATTTCACTTATAAAATTTAATTTTCACTATAATAATTCATCGCCAAATATAATCTTTACTTTTCTGTTGAAGAAGCCTGTAAAGCAAACAAAGGATTTAATTAACTGAATTTAATTTTAATTAGTAAACAAATACTTGCCTCTGGCGTAAAGATGCTTTTATCAGAATCTCTGTGATGTTGTGCTGGAAGAACGAAATAAAATTAGAATTCGATTCTTTTAAATAAAGTGACATAAATCACTTACCTTGCAAAAACTTACAGATGTAGTCCGGAAAATCGTCGAACTTCTAAGCCGTATGACACCTGCTGACTTCACATCTTTCGCCATTTTTCTACTTTTCAGCACAAACGGCACTTCATTTGACATATAAAAACAAAACAAATCAACTGAAAGTGTTTCGCACATGATAATCACTATGATGAAACAGTGGGGCAGATTCAAGTGTAATTCACTTGAAAGGGATGTTGAAATCATACGTGAAAGAAGTGCGGCTCATGGATGTAAGTTGATGTGTGCGACAACTTGAAACGAAAGTGAAAAATCATTGAATTCGATAAAAAAAATTCTTCTAATAACAATGCGGAGTCATTTTAATATTCAATTCGCGTTGACGGTGTTGCTGATATTGGTTTGGTTTTTGCATGCGGAAGAGAAGGAAGGAAATATTTTTGCTTTTGTCATCACGCACATTTTGACAATTACATATGAGTGTTCACGTAGGTGCGAACTGCCTTCAAAATCTCTTTCAACGCGAATAACCCGAATTCACAGACTAACAGACGTAACACTGGAACCTAGCTCCATCGCCGCAAAAAACGTTCATTTCAAAATTTCAATCGAATAACAGCCATCGCGCGAAAACGTCGTCTGTTGCGCTGTCATGCAATCTCATACATATTTTGTAGTTCCCCATTTGACACATGCAGTAACGCTGGCGCTGATGTCGAAATACATGACGCAGCGCGAGCACGACAGCAGATGGTGCTAGTGTTACTAACGTAAAGTACTGCAATCATCCAAACGATGATTTTATTGAAAATTTGTTCGAAGTGTTATGTCTGTTAGTCTGTGCCGAATTGATGAAACACTTGGAAGGAGCGTGCGCAGTTTTTTCAGTGGAGATACTCAGAGGGAGAGATAAGCGATGAAAAAAGCTGCCAATTTGGCAACTAGGTTTCACACGTCAGAGGTGCCAGATCTCTTTTCAAAGTGCAATATGGGATTAATTTTTCATTTTACTCGTATAACTGATGGTGACGGTGGGAGTCCTGAGAAATAATAAAGAGCATCACAAAAACCGCGAAAGTGTAAAATTATATGTTTATGTCTAATTTGATATACTCTCACCATGATTGATCATTATTTTGCTGACCATACAAAAGGTTTGTGAACCACCTGTTGAAAATCAGTATGATACAGCAAATTTTTAAGCATTATCAATACATTGTTTAGTAATAAAACATGATAAACGTGTAAAGAAAAATATATTCTTTATTGTACCTGATTGCAATACCTTTTAATGTGTCACCTTTCTTGTTCGTTTAGCTCACAACATCCTCTTCGCATATCTCTCCCTCTGAGTATTGCTACTGCATACTTACTTTTTCCAAAATTAGTCTAGACTGTCTTCTGAAAAGGGCGAAACTTCTTTTGCCGATTTTTGCCTTTCTCCTAGAAAGGTATAGCAATCACTGGAAAAACCGAAGGTATAAAAGTGGTCCCAATGGCCGAATGTCATATACCACTCGACTACTTTCGACGAACTGAGCATTTTCTGTATGTATGTATGTGTGTGTGTATGTGTGTATGTGTGTGTGTATGTGCAACTTTTTTTTCTCACTCACTTTTCTCAGAAATAGCTGGACCGATTTTCATAAAATTAATTGCAAATGAAAGGTCTAGTTGCGCCATAGGTTGCTATTGAATTTCATTGTAATCGGATTTTCAGTTTAGAGGTTTGTATCAAAATGTAAAAATCACGAAACATCAATATCTCAGAAACCACACAACCGATTTCAATAAAACTGGTTTCAAATGATTGGGCTGTCCCCAGAACCCTTAACTTTTAAATTTCGTTATGATTGAACATATGGTTCAAAAGTTATGTAAAGAAAAGTTATCCTGAGATTGTTTAAACTCACTCATTTTTCTCAGAGATGGCTGAACCGATTTTCACAAAATTAGTGTCAAATGGAAGGTCTAGTTGCCCCATAAGTTGCTATTGAATTTCACTGCAATCGGATTGTAACTTTGTCCGTTGTTCATAAAAATGTGAAATCACATAATGAAAGTAAATATATTGCCTTTCTCCTAACGATCACTGGCTAATTAAAGGGTAGAAAAGTGATCCAAATGGCCGAATGTCATATACTACTCGACTCAGTTCGACGAATCGAGCATTTTTTGCATATATGCATGTATAGATGTATATGTTTGTGCGTGGGTGTGTACGTGTGTATGTGCACCTTTTTTCGCACTCACTTATCTCAGAGATGGTCTGACCGATTCTTTCTATCTTGGTGTCAACTGAAGGGTCTATTTGCCGCTTAGGTTGCTGCAATGAATTTAATTGCAAATGAAAGGTCTAGTTGCCCTATGAGACCCTATTGAATTTTATTGTAATCTGATTTCTAGTTTAGAGGTTATGTATCAAAATGTAAAAATCACGAAACATCAATATCTCAGAAACTACAAAAAACCGATTTTAACAAAATTGTTTTCAAATAAACGGGCTACCTAAAAAACCCTTAACTTTTGAATTTTATAAAGATTGAACATGTAGTTCAGAAGTTATGGAAAGAAACGTGTTCTGGAGACTATTTAATCTCACTCATGTTTCTCAGAGATGGCTGGATCGATTTTCATAAAATCAGTGTCATATGGAAGGTCTTGTTGTCCCATAAGACCCTATTGATTTTTGGCAAACGAATTATTACTTTGCCTGTTATGTTTAAAAATGTGAAGTCCAGCTATGAATATTACGAAGACTACATAAACTCACTCACTTTTCTCAGAGATGGTTGAACCGATTTCCACAGAATTAGTATCAAATGAAAGGTCTAGCTGCCTCATAACACCCTATTGAATTCTGTATTTATTTGTATTTGTATTTGTATTTATTTATTCATATCATCTGACCTTTTTGGTCTTAATGAAGTGGGTTGGGTGGGGAAAAGCCCATTCGAGAAATTCCTTAAGAAAAGCTCAAATGCGCGTAAAAACCCCATCATCTTTTGATTGAACATTAACATTTTTGAAACTCAGTCTAACAACAAATAAATATACTATTGTAAAATATGACACATGAAATCACTTAACTAGCTAAGAAACAAATTTACCCTAAGGCTAACAAATTACAACATTCGCTTGAGTCTATTTTGAAAGTAATACTAGAAACGTTGGAGTCAAATAAGTAAAATACATTGTTGAAGACGTCACATATCGCCCTGATGGGTTCGTTTTGGCCATATTCTGTACGATGAAATGGGAGACGCAGAAAGTTTCGCAATCTTAGGTTTCGATAGGGAACATTCACGTTGATTTGAGCCAAAATGTTTGGAGCGTCAATTTCGCCACTTAGTAGTTTTCCCACGAATACAGCCCTGGACACGTCTCTTCTTTTTGCTAGTGTGTCAATGCCAAGTAGACGGCATCGGTTAGCATATGGTGGTAATTGGGCAGGATCACGCCATGGAAGTGATCTTAGAGCGTAACGCAGAAACCCGACCTGTACTGATTCAATCCGGTTGGCCCAGATGTCAGTGTAAGGGCTCCATATGATAGCAGATGTTTCCAAAACAGAGCGAACTAGTGAGACGTATAGCGATAGCAGACAAAACGGATCAGTAAACTCTTTGGCGATTCTCATCATGAAGCCGAGATTTCTGTTTGCTTGTGCAATGATATGAGAATAGTGGTGCTTGAAGGACAGCTGGGAGTCAAGCAGTACACCTAAATCTTTCATTACCGATACTTTCTCGAGGGTTTCTCCACATATACTATAGTTCCAAGGTAGTGGTTTAATTTTTCGTGTGAAAGAAATTACGGAGCATTTAGAAACACTGATTGTCAGAAAATTACGGTTACACCAATCAACGAATGCATCAAGATATTTTTGCAATTCTTTGCAGTCAGCTATAGATCGAATGATGCGAAATAGTTATAGATCATCAGCATAAATTAATTTACAGCCATGTGGAATGACGTAACAAACATCGTTGAAAAAAAGATTGAAAAGCAATGGTCCAAGGTTGCTCCCTTGAGGGACACCCGACAGGTTAACGAAGCTATCTGACTCGGTGTTGCCTAATTTAATGTACAGTGTGCGATCTACGGGGTACGATTTTAACCACTTAGTAAAATGGTGTGATGCACCAAGGCGTTCGATTTTAGCCAACAGAATGTTGTGATCAACACGGTCAAACGCTGCCTTTAGATCTGTATAGATGGTATCCACTTGCATCCCGTTCTCTATGTTTTTGTTACAGTGCGACGTAAACTCTAGTAAGTTAGTCGTGGTCGATCTACCGGGGTAGAAGCCATGTTGGACTGTTGAAATGTATGGCTTGAATTCACGGAATAAAACGTTGCCGACTAAAATCTCAAATAATTTTGATCCAGCGGATAGAGACGTTATTCCCCTGTAGTTCACCACATCGTGTTTGTTGCCTTTTTTGTAGACTGGAAACATAGCCGACTTTTTCCAGCAATTAGGAAATACCCCTTGTAAAAATCATTCTTAACGGAACACTGAGCGCGATGGCACATCTTTTCAAAACAATGGCTGGAATACCGTCAGGCCCAGCTGAAGAAGAAGGTTTCAGTTTTTCTGTGGCTTTGAGAACATCTTCGTTAGTAAAACTTAAATTACTCAGATTTACTACGTTATGAGGAACGTCGCGAAGGGCGCTCTGTATTTGAGACGTATTTGCAGAAGTCGAACTAAATACGCTCGAGAAATGTTTCTTAAATAAAGAGCCAATACCGTCAAGTGATTCCGCACTGTCATTTCCAAGAAACATGCTGTTGGGGAGTCCACTTTCTTTCCGCTTACTGTTAACAAATGACCAAAAACGTTTTGGATTTCGTTTGAGTTGTGATTGAGTGCGTAACACGTGTTGAGAGTAAAGAAAACGGTTGTAAATTTTATACTGTTTGCTAGCAGTAGTGAAGGATAGCTTTGTCATAGCGTTTCGTCATCTAACGTAGTTGCGAAGTGCAGCTGCTCTTTGTCGTCTTAACTCTCGAAGTCGTCGATTGGACCATACAGGTTTCGGCCGTGTGCGAAACAACGGAACAAAGTTGCTAAATTGCAGTTTCAGTGTGTGTGAGAATATTTCTACTACACTATCAATATCAGTTCCGCGACTCAGCAAATTTTCCCAATTAATTGCGAGTAGAGCCCTCTGGAGACCTTCGAAATCAGTTTTACTGAAGTTAAGTTGCGCAGTTTCAGACAATTCTTTAAAACGAACTAGCTGAGGGCAAGCCAATGATACAGACAGTGGTGGATGATGGGGGTCGATACCAACTAACGAATCGCATGCTTCGATGATGGTACAGTTTGGTGCGGATTCGTCATTGACGAATACGAGGTCAAGAGTCCGATTTCGACTGTTCTTCACTGTGCTTAATTGAGTCATGTTATGTAAAGACATTCCATCCAACAACGCAATACTTGAACTACTGAAACTCGAATCCGAAGAATCAGCAAAAACGCTACCAGAGCGGCTGGCTTTCCAAGCAAGGCCAGGCTGATTGTAATCCCCGAAAAGCAAGTGAGCAGTGTTCGATTGAAGAGAGTTCGTAATAGCAAGCACCGAATCGATATGATTCTGAATGACAGAAATGTTATCGGCGGTATCAGGCGGGATATATACAACACCTACACAAATGTTAGTGTCATGTATGCGAACGTCTACCCATAACTGTTCTATATCAAATCTAATACTAGGTCTTTGTTTAGACTGTAACCTATTAGATACTGCAACGAGGACACCGCCGCCGCGGGATTTACCTGTACGTGCTACGTCACGGTCATTGCGGTAAACTGTGTACATTGGTCCAAACAGCTGAGGGGAGCAAATTTGATCGTTCAGCCAGGTTTCGGTGAAAACGATGACGTCATAATCAGCATCCAAAGTGGCAACAAACAGCTCGTCGATTTTCGTGCGAAGCCCTCTCACATTCTGGTAGAAGAAATTGAGGTTGTCGCATAAATCAGCATCCAGCGGCGCGCCATCGACACAAACATCAATTGTAGAATTCGACTGAAAATTGGGTTGAATTTCAACGACGGCAGAGTCCGAACACCTAGCTTCATGTGAACATATACATTCTTGTTGTTTACCTGTGACAAGTACATGCTCGCGCTCACCGTCAGAATCAAAAACCCTTCTTAAACTGTCGACTTCACGTTGGTTGTTCATTAAATCATCAGTGTCAGCAGCTTGAACAGCGCTTTTAGTCCTTTGTTTATCGCTCCTTTCAAGTTCATCAATGTAGCATTTTTGAGCGGCAGCTGTTAGCTCGGGTTGGCTAGAAAAAACGCACATTCCCTGAGATTTTTGCAAGCAAATATTATACATATACTTAACCGGAGAGGGAATTTTGCTGTAATCGGACTGTAACTTCGTCTTTAATGTATCGAAATGTGAAAATCACGAAATTTCATTATCTTAGAAACTACACAACCGATTTGAACAATATTGATATCAGATGAACGTGCTAGTTAAGGGTTAGCTGATGAATTATGTTTGAACACGTGGTTTCAAAGTTTGGCTGCCCTATTGTAATCAAACTTAAGCAACCGTTATGTTTTAATTGGTAAAACAACGAAAGTCTATTATCTCAAGTATTACACGACTTATTTGAACATAACTAGTGTCATACAAACGAGTCATCTCTCAAACTTACAAATAACGAACTTCATATCAATTTGATATGTGGTTCAAAGGTTTTGGAAAAAAAAGAAATTTAAAGACTATTCAAAGCTATACCTGCTTTGATCAATATCTATGGCCTCAACATGATTTAAATGCGGTATCGTATTATCTAGACGTTCCCGCATCGCTCGTGATTAAATTGTTCAAAATTTAGAGTCATTTCTTTTATTCCGCTATTTCTTAAGCACTAACATTACGTCAAATTTCATATTTTATACTTTAATAACAACTTCAATATTTTAGAATCCAAAGAGTGAATATACCTTTATTGGATTTAAGCATTCATGTAAATCTATTTTTACAAATAATAAGTTTGAATGAGAAAGGCTGAGTCTGACCGCTAGGTGGATTAATTTAGGTTTTCGTAAATCAATATAATTCAATAACGGTAAATTTTACAAAAAAGTGTTCTATAAGTAACTTTTAGGGCATTATCTGAATTTTCATAAAAAAAATATGGAAAAAATTATATATCAAGTCCTACATGGTCATCTCTGAATTGGCTAAAAATTTTTTTGGTGAAAGACAACATTGTTGGCTACATTTCGTTCATACATCGCAACTTGAGCATATTAAAGGAAAAAAGTTATTCTCAAAAATAAAAAAATAAAATGCAAACTAAAACTAAGGTATATTATTTTTTCAGTGTAAATCAACCTGATAGAATGAAATACTTGTTATGTTTTGATTATTTTAGTTCTAAACAATTTATAACAAGTAAAACTCAATGCCTAATTTCAATATATTATGTGTATGCATGTACCTAAAGTTCATTGTATTACAGATGTGAATGCTTCTCACATCTTATGAACCTACCTGATAAATTTACCTAAGAAAATGATGTTAATGTGGAAGAAAAAATCGTTTTTTTTACTTTATAATTCAAATGTTTTATTTTCAAACATAATCACTTAGCATCTATTTCTTACCACTACTCAATACAGTAAATATTTTCGGGTCATCTTCTGAACTAGAATATCTTTTAACTGCTATTTGATTATTACTTAAAGTACAAAACTATGAAATTTCTGTGTTCCAGGTATAGGTTTTACTTGACTGAATAGTTCTTCTAGTTCCTCTGACATTTTTGTGTACTGTAATTTAGTTATACATTTGTCTGTTTGTTGAACTGCCCAGTCGTAAAAATCTCTTGGAGTTTTAATAGTATTTCCGTAATCTCGGGCAAGACTTGCTCTCATTGCGATTCGTTTGAGAGTACCTTCGATTGCGTCACAGGGACCTTTCCCATGTGATGTTGCGAAAAAGTGCCACTCTACTTCTAATTCATGCCTTAATTTGAAATCACACAGGCTCGCAATTTTTTTTTGTTTTTATAATGAGCAGCTGCTCCATCTGACATAAAAATAATTTTTGAGAAAATAATTTTCTGTTTCATGAAATCAATTAATTTTCCGAAAAGTCACAAATCACAAGAATTTCACCTTCAGCCAACGAATCTTTTCTGTCCTTGAGAAATGAAGACTGTTTTTTGTAAATGAAGTCATGAGTTATAAGCTTATCAATTTTCTCAACGAAATACGAAAAAAAATCGTCAACAGGCATTATAATGGTTTCCAAGTTGCAACGATCAGTGGTCACCCACTGCTGAAAAATAATATCTTCGTCAATATTTTCCTCTAACTGTGAAAGGAGTTCTTCTTCGACAGTTTGTTTGGAGGAACATTGCTTGCAAAAACGCAAATAACAATCTGATATCCTAAAAAAAATGTTGTGTAATATTTCTACATAACATTTTTTCCATTATTTCTGCCTGTGATACTACTTTTAAAGTGTTAAGCAGGTATTAGACGAAGCAAATATTTGCTATTTTTCAATACAGATTTTATTTTGAGCAAATAAAAATCGTACCAAAAATAGCAAATATTTGCGTCGTCTAATACCTGCTTTAGACATTAATTTAACATTTTCGTGTATTGTGCATACACACACGTTATAAGTCCCGGTACTATCAAGAAGTATGCAATGTTTGGGCCGCATCTGTGTAAATAAAGTAAAACCAATTACAATACCACTACATGTTTCTTGAAAAATCATGTACGCCTCTTTGAGAGACATCATTAAAAGACGTTTTTGAACAAAAAGTCAATAATACAAACAATATATATGTCTGCTTATGTGGTCCTGTGGTACTGTGATTAGCGATGTCGGTCGCCTAGCTCTCCCACACGGTTGTGACGTTGGGTTCGAATCCCGATCAGGTCGAGGATCTTTTCGAGCTAGAAATTTACTCGACTCAGCACCATGCTTGTCATTCTCCTCAGTATGTTGAAAGAGCGGAGAAAAAATTCACCGCGCACTTCCCTTTCAGTATGTGCCTGTGTGTAGCAAATGCTTTCACCACAATGCCTCTTTTTCCACTCCAAAGTGTCTCAAGTTCTCTGTAAGTTGGTTGAGACTCTCAACCAACTTACAGAGAGACAAACACAATTCCAGCTCATCCCACAACTGATAGAAACCAGAGGGGTGAATTACTCAACAAAAAAAACGCAGAAGTACACCGCAGAGTCCACTGGCGAGTAGTCTGGAAAGTGAAAAATAAAACCTACCGGGCAAAGGTGTAGTCCTCGTGAAGCTACACCGCAAAACAAATTCGACCAGAGTGAACTCGACCGGCTCGAGCAACGCAGTCTATTTCTTTCTCCCAATCTCTTTTCCTCTTCTGCCACGCTCAACAAAAAAAACTGTAAAACGTACCGCAGATAGTTCTGCTGTGTTATCATTGCGCATGATGTCCATACGTGTGAGAAAGTACACCATAGTTCATTGTCTCGCAAGAGAGAGATTTCAGATTTAACCGCGGTGCTTTCGGGAAGCTCACTGCCGCGCATAGCAAGTCAGTCCCATTTGCATTTTCAGTAAAATTGAGTTGTTATGCGTAAATGGTAGCTATAATGCATAGTTTCGTAACAAAGGATGAGCTCAACAACTTTGTTCTGAAAAACTGCTGGAAAACATCCAAACATATTGTCCCATCTCGTAAGAAGCAATGTTATAAAATCATATAAAAACGCGTTTTTCTCGGCTTGCTGAAAATGCAGGTGGGACTGACATGCTATGCGCGGCAGCTCACCAGATAAACATCGTCTGTCGTTCTCTTCTAGCATGTACGTTGATGTGCTGTGAGAGAGTTGTTTTCGCAGTGCAAGAGTAGTTGTTTTCGCAGTGCAAGATGTTCTCCTGCACTATAGAGGCTTTCTGAGGAGAAATGACAAGCATGCTCAGCACTGGGGTACGGTGTACCGTTGTACTTATCCTACAACATGCTAAACGTGCCAAAAACAATATCGATAACGAATTCTCTCAACTAATCTAGTTGATCGAGATCGCTATTAGCCCTCCAGGCTAGCGTGCGATATTGTTTGTTTTTGTTTTGAGCTTATGCCCAATTGCAAAAACACGAAGAATCTGCAATACTTGGATAGAAATCTCATCGAATTTATTCGACGAAAATTTGGACATCGCAGATGAAAACAAAATTCTGCATGCTTTACATACATCAGGTAAATATTTTGTTTGATTTGTTGTACGCGAAGTTTCAGTTTTCTAAAAATATTTCGTTCTACAGATACTAAAAAAGTTGTACCTTTTAAATCCATTATTGAATCTAGCGATGTTTCAGCACTTAAATTACACTTATTTGTACTAGGCAGTCAGGGTACTTTGTAAATTTGTTCCATGCTAGAGGGGTTCCGGAATGCTTTTTGGGAAGTAATATTACTCAGTGGACCTGCAATAAAGAATATGAAGATGCCAAAAGACGTATTCAAAGTTTGAAAGTATTGAATGACAATGAAAAACAAGGTATTGCCTTAATCAAAGCTTATAACTCTAAATTGTCAACGGAAGAAACCCAAAAAACGTAAATTTTGCAATTAGCTGAAAAACATCGAACAATTTATAAAATCTTTAAAAAATCTGATCAGGAAAATATATGCGATGTTATGTACTACACTAACAAACATGCATTTGTAAAAATCACAATTCCTTCCTCTTTGTAACGTGTCCAGCAAAAGTTGGGTAAATCTGCAAATACCGCCTTAACTTAATTAACCCTCGAGTGCCCAATACCGCCTTTGGTGAGCCTTAGTCGAACCTCTAAAAAGCTTCAATAAATACTTAAAAAGTGTTTATAATGATTCATAGTGGTTTTACCGAAGTCCGCCTTGACATTAATTTGGGCACTAGAGGGTTAAATAGGTTTCTAACATTGACAAACCAAAACTTGATAATCAAATACAAAAAATAGAGTTCGTCACAGGAAGCAGAATCATGAAAGGCAAAATTCTATGACCGTACTCGAAAGGCAGAATTTATCATGAGAAGAAAATATGAAAGCCAGAGCTAGAAAAATACAAAAGGTAGAATCACTAGAAGTAAAATCAGAGGCAGCACGAGGCATAATTACGAACAGTGTGAATCAAAATAAGTCAAAGAACCTTATCGTAAATCAAGCCGTTTTAACCGTCAGAATTCAATAGAATGCAAGAATCTAAAGAAATTGAAAATAAAAATAAAGGTTAATTTTAATCCAATTAGATACTTCGTGTTTTTGCAATTGGGCATAAGCTCAAAACAAAAACAAACAATATCGCACGCTAGCCTGGAGGGCTAATAGCGGTCTCGATCAACTAGATTAGTTGAGAGAATTCGTTATCAATATTGTTTTTGGCACGTTTAGCATGTTGTAGGATAAGTACAACGGTACACTGTACCCAGAGCCGGATTTAAGGGGGGGCCCAGGGGGCCCGGGCCCCCACATTTTTGGGGCCCCCACAAAACGAGAAAAAGTTCTTTTCGCTATCAAAAATGAGATTCAATCAAAAGTTCAATTTACAGCAAGAAAATTTAAACAGACCATTCCAATCTGAAACTTTGCTTCAATGTTATTTTTTCGCGAGCGCCAATATCACAATTAGGGTAGGGACCGGCTTAAGCAGTCGCGCCTATTTTAATCAGTCGAAGAAAACAGGCCTCAAACTCCTGCATTTTGATCAATATCGACAATTTCAATGATGGAAACGAAAACTTTGATTGTCTAGCTGTCTTACGAATATAAGAAATACCGTTAATCACAAAGCCATCTCTGAACAATTGCAATTGAAATAAATCGACCTATATTGCAGCCATTCAGGAGCCACTTCGTGTGCTGAAAAAAAAACGCCTGGAAAACAGATGGAAACTGCTTAAAATAGGTTCGGGGTAATTGGAATAGTGTCCCTCGATTGGTAACTCTGATTGATGATTGTTAAAGTTTGCTAACTTAGTTTTACAATCTGAAAACAAGTTCTGACAGAGAAAACGATAGAGAACAGATTGATATACTACTGTTCGAGTTTCACCCAATACATTTCGAGTATTTCGTCTGAATACACAGGTGGTTCCTAAAGCTGCTTAGAATATGTTCCCTACCCTACATCCATAAGAGTTCACCTTCGATTCTCTTGGAATGACACACATTAACACATCGTTTGAATCGAACCAGCGCGCATGGGAGGTTAAGCGGAGAAAGAACATAATCTAGAAGTTTTTTTAATGCATTGCTGTTGATTCCAAATAAAAATAAGTTTACTTGTCCGTGCGCAGATAGTTTTTTCCTAGTTTTTTCCTAGTTTCTGTAGATTATTGCCAGGGTCGCCTTATATTTGAGCAGTCTTTTTCAAATCGTGTGCAAATTTTTACCTGTGGATCACAATTTTTCAAATTGCGGTAGAATTTTTTTAGATATCAAGAAAAAAATTTCAGATTTCAGATCTGGCTGTAAGCAGTAAGCAAGCACCACACTTATTATTACATTTGTTCAAAATGTGCGATCGCCACAAAACCCCGCGTGTATATCAAAGTGGAGCTCAAAAAAAAAAAAAGATTACACGGAGAAAAAAATCATGAACTCGTTAGTGCGTTCAAAAATCATTTTATTTGAGTCTAATACCCCGTTCACACTACACTGCATATTACCTGATATCGGGCCATTCGTGCTGTCGAGGCCATCGCACCATGTCATATCCATACACCTGATATTCCATACAATCGAGCTGTCATTGGAAATCACCTCGGCAACTGGTATCGCGGATATCATGTTCGAAAACCAATAAAAACCAGATTTGCCGCAGTTGGCAACACGGCCAAAAGACATTTGACGCAACCCTACAAATTTCGGAATTCGCGTTGCATGCGAAATAGATAGAAGGAAACATTTTTACTCTTGTCATCCCGCACATTTTGACAATTGCTTATGAGAGTTCGCGTTGGTGCGAGCCAACTAGCTGAAATCTCTATCGTAATTACATTGCTCTTGTTGTCTTGTTTTTGTCTTGACCTGTTTTTGTTTTCTTCTCTTTTCAATTACTAAAGTAAATGTCAAACCATATCATCTGACTGTAGAGTGAACACCCGAAGTGATATCCGATATCATCTGGCGATATCAGGTGATATGCGGCGCAGTCTAAACAAGGCGTAACTGGAGAAAGGTCTTTTTCGAAGATGAAGATGATTGAAAATAGGTTGCGTACGACTATGAACTTAGCATTGTTGAGTTGAGAGTTCGTTATTCTGAAAGAGTTGAATGTTGATTATTTAATTAATATATTCTTTGAAAAAAAATCTAACAAATTTTTGGTAACTTTTGAATACGATTTAATCGTACGATAAAAAACGGTTTTGTTTTTTTTCGGGGCCCCCACTGTAAACTGGGCCCCGGGCCTCCGCAATCGTAAATCCGGCTCTGACTGTACCCCAGTGCTGAGCATGCTTGTCTTTTCTCCTCAGAAAGCCTCTATAGTGCAGGAGAACATCTTGCACTGCGAAAACAACTGCTCTTGCACTGCGAAAACAACTCTCTCACAGCACATCAACGCACAGGCTAGAAGAGAACGACAGACGATTTTTATCTGGTGAGCTTCCTGAAAGCACCGCGGTTAAATCTGAAATCTCTCTCTTGCGAGACAATGAACTATGGTGTACTTTCTCACACGTATGGGCATCATGCGCAATGATAACACCAGCAGAGCTATCTGCGGTGCGTTTTACAGTTTGTTTGTTGAGCGTGGCAGAAGAGGAAAAGAGATTGGGAGAAAAAAATAGACTGCGTTGCTCGAGCCGGTCGAGTTTACTCTGGTCGAATTTGTTTTCGCGGTGTAGCTTCACGAGGACTACACCTTTGCCCGGTAGGTTTTTTTGAAGTAGAATACTTCTCTCAGGAAGTTCGGCTACATAGGGATGTGAAATGAAAATCTAAAACCTAAAAATGTGAAAAATATGTCCAATTTCAAATGCTAATAAATCGGTTAGTATTTGATGGATTTCCTTCGTTCTTGAAGCAATAGATTGGAAAATCTTCTAAGATTCTTCCCAAATGCAGATAATTGTAATTTTATTTTTCAAACTCTTGTACCATTGAAAATAGTCAAGCCTTGTCAAAACGAAAACTTCGGCCTCTGATTAGTCGTTATATGATTGCTTCCCAAGCACGGTCGACAGAATCATAGACCTTGCCGTTTGAAATGTGCTATTTGGCCTATATAAGAGCCTGTTTCACCCGAAGCCGCTCATTATTCTTCGTCTCACGCTTGGTGTGTACCGACGTGTTTGTTACAACCAGGGTTGCCAATGTTCCAGTTTAAACTGGATTCCTCCAGTTTTTTTTTCAAGTGATCCAGTCAAACAGTTTATTCTCAAAATCTTCCAGTTTTTTTAGATATTTTCCAGTTTTTTATTCGCTTGAGCTCCGATTGGTTTTCGGAAATATTTTTAAAACGTAAATTTTGTAGATTGATAAAATATTTTGACAATTCTTACAGCATTTTTAGTATTCTATCTTCTCCCACGAAACATGGCCAAATTAAAGACTGCATGGCATGGTTGAGATAAAACCAAACAAATAGATTCTCCCAAAACATAAAAAAAAATCTTCTATTCATTTTCTGTTGCGTTGCAGTTAAAAAATTGTCAGGAGAATAAGATATCAAACGATAGCGAAGTCAAAAATAATTGAAATTTAAACTTCACTAATGTTACGGAAGAAAATATTGCGTCAATACTTTTGTTAAAGATAAAGGTAAATGAAAAAGCTCTATTTTCTTAATTTTGACACTGAATTCAGTCTCCATAACAGAAAAGCTCTCTCACAATAATTTTTTTGCTTTTTTTTAAATTTATTTGGAATCCAGTTTTTTCCAGTTTTTCCTTCAGTCTTTTTCCAGTTAAATTGAAAATTTTATTGGCAACTCTGGTTACAACAACTGAAAGTTTTAGTTTACCTATCGCATTCGTTTATTTTACCTATCGCATTCGTTATACAACAGTACGTTGTCGGGTCCCAACGAAATGGGAAAAACGGGTTCCAGTAAGGAGCAAAACAATAAGCGTCCTCGTGACCCTGCTGAAAAGGATGATGGAATCGCCAAGAAGATACTAGCTGCTAACAAGTTTGCATCGCTGGCTGACCAAAATACCGAGGAAACGGAAAAGATAGAGAAAATGCCGCCTTTCTACGTAAAAGGTTTCCCGCCTGGACTAATGCAACACTTCAATGAACTTATCAGCAAAGGGCTGATAGCTACCCTGAGGCTATGCACGAACGGCTACAAAATCATCGTTCCATCCACTCCACATTACAAGGCAGTAGAGGCTTACCTGAAGCAAACAAAAGCGGAGAATTGGAACTGGACGAGTTAAAAACGGAGCTTGTCGCTTGCGGCCTAGAAGTGGAAGCAGTATACAAAATGATAAGACACAACAAAGCCATCAAGTATCGTGATCAGTTATACCTGATCCACCTGACCAGGGGGTCACCTACACTGAGCACAGTGAAAACAATCACCGCCCTACTCAACATCATCGTGCAATGGGAGCGATACAAACCGATTCATCGCGATGTCACGCAGTGTTCCAACTGCTTGAACTATGCACATGGCACAAAGAATTGCCACATCAAGAGTCGCTGCATGAAATGTGCAGGTCCGCATCGAACAGTGAATTGTCTTGTTGAGGAAGCCGAACAAATCAAGTGTCTCAACTGTGACAAAGAGCATGCTACGAACAGCCGTTCCTGTCCAAAACAAGCAGAATTTATCAAAATTCGAAGTGAAATTGCCAATCGCCAGCGACCGTCGAATAGAAAAAGTGTACAAACTAACGTTACACCAACCCCGCCAGCGACTTCAAGTACGTTGCCGTTTCCACCTCCTCCAACTGGTGGTGTTCCTAGCCGGGACCCCCCCTCCCCCCCCGGATTTTTGAGTTATACACAGGATGCCAGCATGCCCCCAGCAAGTAGCAATTTGTACTCCATGGAACAGCTAGCTACGCTGTTTCTTAAACTCGATCAGCAAACAAAGGCTTGTCGCACCAACCAGGAACAGATTGCGGTCATGATGACTTTTTACTACCGTCATGGATCCATTCTCTGTGGCCAACAAGAAGTTAGAACTTCTACATTTTCTGAACACACACCACATCGATGTCGCTGCAATAACCGAAACACATTTGAAGCCGAACATAAACTTCTGCCTGCCGGAACACTCGGTAGTCAGACTGGACCGCACAACCTCAGCTGGGGGCGGGGTTGCAATCGTCATAAGGAGAGGACTACCATACAAATCACTACCGAGTTTCAACACAACCTTTGTCGAAGCTGTAGTAATCGAAATTACCACCACTGATGGACCACTCACATTTATTGCGGTCTATTGTCCAAAGCAGTCTCGACGGGCAAATGGAACCACGGTGAAATTAAAGAACGACATCCAAAAGCTGTCTAGAAGAGGAGGGAATTTCGTCATCACAGGTGATCTCAATGCTCGCCACTCCGCTTGGGGTGACTCCAGGTGCAACTCAAATGGTAACATCATCGTAGAAGATTCCGAAGCTGGATATTACTATCCCGCTCATCCGGAATTGCCAACTTACATCTCTCCTGGTGGTGTAGGCTCAAAGCTTGACATTTTTCTGACCAACATCACCGATCGATTTTCGATTCCGAAAACCATAACAGAGCTCTCCTCGGATCATCTTCCGGTCATCGCTGAAATTGGTGCTAACGTAGAACGGCGCCAAGTTCAACAAAGAAGAAATTACCATCGTGCAAATTGGGTTCAGCTGCAGCGGTATGTTGAAAACCATCTTGATGCGGACATCACTTTGAAGAGCACTGAGAACATCTACAGTCCATGATAGACGTCATCCAGGAAGCAGAGTGCCGCTACATCCCATCTGTTCCAGTGACACGTAAGTTTGCGCAAATCGACGATAACACTAAGCGCATAATTTCCTTGCGAAACTCGCTGAGAAGGCAATATCAACGTACCCGCAACCATAGGCACCGATTCTACGCTAGACAGCTGACAAAAATCATTCAAGAACGTCTGGAGAAAGTGAAAATCAGACAGTTTGCAACCGAATTACGTAATTTGCCCTACTGCTCACGACCATTTTGGCGTGTGGCTAAAGTGTTAAAGAACAAACCAAAACCCATCCCGCCGTTAATAGTGAATAGTGAAACTCTGCTAACTTCCCGCGAAAAGCTTGTGCTATCTCTCAGCATTTTGCCGCTTCCCACAATCTTGGTCGTGATATCGTGAATGGAATCGAACCAGCTGTCAGAGAATTGATAGTAATTCTGGCGCACACACCGAATATCTTACCACCTGATCAGCGGATAACAGTGGACGAGGTACAGAACAACATCAAATTCTCTCGGAACATGAAGGCTCCCGGATTTGAGGGAGTGTTCAACCTTGTGCTCAAAAACCTTGGACCAACAGCCTTGTCTGTGGTGGAAAAAGTGTTTAACCGATGCCTTGAATTGGCGTACTTTCCAGCAAAGTGGAAACTGGCGAAAGTGATTCCCATTTTGAAACCAGGAAAGGATCCCACATGCCCCAAAAGCTACCGTCCCATCAATCTGCTTTCTGCCCTCAGCAAGGTATTCGAACGATGCATCTACAGCCGTATTCTGTGCCACGCAGAAGTGAACAACATTCCATTCAACAACATATCAACTGCAGAGAGTAACAAAACTCATCAATCGGAACAAGCAGCTATCTAAAACAACTGCCATGGCCTGCCTGGACATAGAAAAAGCATTCGACAACGTGTGGCACGACGGGCTTATCTACAAGCTACAGCGCTACAACTATCCCGTTTATCTAGTGAAAATTGTGCAAAACTATCTTACGCTGCGCAAATCTCAGGTCTGTGTGCTGGGTAGCATGTCTGACCCATACGAGGAGCTGGTGTTCCACAGGGCAGCATCCTTGGTCCTGTTCTGTACAACTTTTGTACATCAGATATTCCTGAACTATCCAATGGAGGCATCCTGTCGCTGTTTGCTGATGATACCGCTATTATGTACGAGGGCAGACAGATCAACCAAATAGTTAAAAAGCTGCAAACTGGGCTTAACGTCTTTGTGAATTACCTCACCTCATGGAAAAACTCAGACCACAGTCTTTCCTCATCGGAATAGTCAACGTTTGGTGCCGACAACAAAGATTCGGTTGAACAATGTGGATATTCCCTGGTCGTCAAATGTTCGTTACCTTAGTTTGACCTATGATCATAAGCTACTTTATCGCCCCCACATTGAACAAACAGTAACGAAAAGTTTAGTGTTAATGAAGAAGTTATACCGGCTAATCAACCGAAAATCGAAATTATCCGTCGTGAATAAATTGACGGTACACAAACAGGTCATCCTGCCGATGCTCCTATACGCCTCGTCGGTCTGGAGAACCTGCGCGAGAACTCACCTGCAGAAGATTCAACGGATCCAGAACGAGTTCCTGAAAATGATCTTGAACGTGCCCTTCGGAACCCGAACATCAGAAGTGCATCTATAGCTGGTATCGATATGACCGAAAACATAATCTCTGTACACGCTGAAAACACTAAAAACAATGCACTTACCTCTAGTGCGGTGCTAATTCGTGAGTTTTATTTATAAGTAGCTAGGTACATTTATTTAATAATTAAAACTCTAATGCCGAGCATTAAAATGTAAATCATGTAAGTAGAAAAGGAAAAAAAGTAGTAACTACTATAAGTGTTGAAAACATCAGAGTTGAAAAGTTGATAAAATTGAATCTCTCACAATGTTCAAAAAACAAATGCATAATGAAAATACCGTAAGAAAAGTAAAGAATATTGAATCCAAAAGAAGCCGCTCATTATAATTCTAGACTGCAACAACAGCAGTCTTCCCTTAGCAGCTACAGTGGATACAGCAGCAGTAGCAGTTCAGCGGACAACGGCCACAGCTGTGGTATGGCAACGGATAGCGGAGCGCGTCTCAGCATCGATAGCAGGACCAGGTGATGCAGGGCAGCGGATACCAATGGCAACGGAAGCGTCCACTACTGTGGCAACGGGTATAGCACAGCGGTTGACGTTGGTCTCAGCATCAATATGAGCAGGGCCAGCTGATGCAGTGTGGCATTTTAGTGAAATGCTGTCTCTGAGCGATAGCAGGCACACTAGCAAATGCACCCAATGAAAAGAACGTTCTGGAAAGCTTTTCAGTGTTTATTTTCCCCCAAGGAATACTTTATTCGCACTGCCAGTGATAACGCAAAGATCGGCATTTTATCAAACATTGAATTAAACAACAAATTGTCCTTTTCAGGATGAAATAAAAACTTAATTAAAGAGTTAATATTTTCTCTTAAATCAATTTACACTTTCAAGAAATTTGGAACATATATTTTTGGCTTCATCTCCGTGTCTCAGAACGTACTGAATTTTTTTTTCCTTCATTCATGAGCACAATATCCGAAAAGCTTTCATTATCAGCATAAAAATTAATTATTCGCATAATCAAAATTCAAAAATTATCAAGTCCAAATCATGACAAGCAACTATATTATTGAGAATGGTCAATCCTTGTTGAAGCGCGAAATTTGACTGATCTGATTAGTCGTCAATATGATTGCTTCCCAAGCACGGTCGACAGAATCATAGACCTTGCCATTTTAAAATCGCTATTTGCCTGTATAAGAGTAAGGATGGGAATTATCGACTGAAATGGCTATCGATAGTTATCGATGATTTCCTACTACTATCGATAGGTTTTTCATCCCTATATAAGAGCCTTTTTTAGTCGAAGCCGCTCATAATAGTTCTAGACAGCGACAACAGCAGTCTTCCCTTAGCAGCAGCAGTAGCAGTGCAGTGGATACCAGGCGGATAGCAGCCACAGCTGTGGCATGGCAATGGATAGTGCACTAGTTGTAGCGGATCTCAGCATCGATAGCAGCTGGTGCAGTGAGGCACTTTAGTGAAATGCAGTCTCTGTGCGATAACGGGCACTAGCAATGCATTCAATGAAAAGTTGACTCATTTTGACAACACATGAGCCATCTAGTTTTGAGTGCTAAATCAGCTTTTCACTGTTCATTTTATCACAAGGAATACTTTAATCGCACTGTCAGTGATAACGCCAAGATGTGATCGGTATCTTATCTGATATCGAATTGAACAACAAATGAAAAAATGACTGACACGCAAGCAGCCGGGTTTTCTTGTAAAAGTATTCTACTTCATTCTTGCGGTCGTGGCATTGCACACAACCCTCCTGTGATTTTTTCACTTTCCAGACTACTCGCCAGTGGACTCTGCGGTGTAATTCTGCGTTTTTTTTTTTTTTTTGTTGAGTGATTCACCCCTCTGGTTTCTATCAGTTGTGGGATGAGCTGGAATTGTGTTTGTCTCTCTGTAAGTTGGTTGAGAGTCTCAACCAACTTACAGAGAACTTGAGACACTTTGGAGTGGAGAAAGAGGCATTGTGGTGAAAGCATTTGCTACACACAGGCACATACTGAAAGGGAAGTGCGCGGTGAATTTTTTCTCCGCTCTTTCAACATACTGAGGAGAATGACAAGCATGGTGCTGAGTCGGGAAAATTTCTAGCTCGAAAAGATCCGGGATTCGAACCCGACGTCACAACCGTGTGGGAGAGCTAGGCGACCGACATCGCTAACCACAGAACCACAGGACTAGAGACTGTGTTATAAAGAGATACGCAAAGAGAAAAGCATTAAATATGGCAACCCTTTGCTAATATTCTATTCCAAACAATTCTGGCAACCACAATTCATTTCGCATGACTTTTCATACGCACTAGAAAGTGTAATGAAATTCCGAAACTTTGTAAGGATATATAACTGATTTTCAAAGCTTGTTTATACATTTTTTTAATTTTCAATGCTTCACTCATAATACAAGCATAACAAACACATTTTCCATTCAAACCATAATTGCACGTGGTTCACAACAATTATACTGATTACAATACACATTCTGTACGAAAAGTAACACTCCTGAGTTTGTTTACTTTGCACACTTGGAGCTTCGATTTGACGGTTCACTTGGAGTTTTCGACCTCACTCTTTGCGTATCTGTTCATAACACCGTCTGTACACAGGACCACATAGGAAGACATATATATTGTTTGTATTATTGAATTTTTGTTCAAAAACGTCTTTTAATGATGTCTCTCAAAGAGGCGTACATGAGTTTTCAAGAAACATGTAGTGGTATTGAAATTGGATTTACTTTATTTACACAGATGCGGCCCAAACATTGCATACTTCTTGATAGCACCAGGACTCATAATGTGTGTGTATACACAATACACGAAAATGTTAAATTAATGTCTTAAATTAAACACTTTAGAAGTAGTATCACAGGCAGAAATAATGGAAAAAATGTTATGTAGAAATATTACACAACATTTTTTTTAGGACAGCAGATTGTTATTTGCATTTTTGCAAGCAATGTTCCTCCAAAAAAACTGTCGAAGAAGAACTCCTTTCACAATTAGAGGAAAATATTTACGAAGATATTATTTTTCAGCAGTGGGTGACCACTGATCGTTGCAACTTGGAAACCATTATAATGCCTGTTGACGAATTTATTTCGTATTTCGTTGAGAAAATTGATAAGCTTATAACTCATGACTTCATTTACAAAAAACAGTCTTCATTTCTCAAGGACAGAAAAGATTCGTTGGCTGAAGGTGAAATTCTTGTGATTTGCGACTTTTCGGAAAATTAATTGATTTCATGAAACAGAAAATTATTTTCTCAAAAATTATTTTTATGTCAGATGGAGCAGCTGCTCATTATAAAAACAAAAAAAAAATTGCGAGCCTGTGTGGTTTCAAATTAAGGCATGAATTAGAAGTAGAGTGGCACTTTTTCGCAACATCACATGGGAAAGGTCCCTGTGACGCAATCGGAGGTACTCTCAAACGAATGGCAATGAGAGCAAGTCTTGCCCGAGATTACGGAAATACTATTAAAACTCCAAGAGAATTTTACGACTGGGCAGTTCAACAAACAGACAAATGTATAACTAAATTAAATTTCTGCTACATATGCAAAGAACAGTACACAAAAATGTCAGAGGAACTAGAAAAACTATTGAGTCAAGTAAATTCTATACCTGGAACACAGAAATTTCATAGTTTTGTACTTTTAAGTAATAATCAAATAGCAGTTAAAAGATATTCTATTTCAGAAGATGACCCAAAAATATTTACTGTATTGAGTAGTGGTAAGAAATAGATGCTAAGTGATTATGTTTGAAAATAAAACATTTGAATTATAAAGTAAAAAAATCGATTTTTTCTTCCACATTAACACCATTTTCATAGGTAAATTTATCAGGTAGGTTCATAAGATGTGAGAAGCATTCACATCTGTAATACAATGAACTTTAGGTACATGCATACACATAATATATTGAAATTAGGCATTGAGTTTTACTTGTTATAAATTGTTTAGAACTAAAATAATCAAAACATAACAAGTATTTCATTCTATCAGGTTGTTTTACACTGAAAAAATATTATCCCTAAGTTTTAGTTCGCATTTTTTTTTTTATTCTTGAGAATAACTTTTTTCCTTAAATATACTAAGGTGCGATGTATGAACGAAATGTAGCCAACAATGTTGTCTTTCATCAAAAAAATTTTTAGCCAATTCGGAGATGACCATTTTTTTAAATCGATGTTTTGTGTTTAAATTGCATTTTTTTCAGTGTAGGACTTGATATATAATTTTTTCAAAAAATCCATTAGGGTCATACTCTCGTTTTCTGTTAACGATGTCAGTAAGTACAGTCATGCAGAAATATTTATTATTTTCTCCATGACTGTACTTACTGACATCGATAACAGGAAACGAGAGTATTGCAGTGTTGGATAATTTTTCGTATTTGCGCATTGATTTTAATTGTTGTATGATGTTATGTAACGTCATTATGATCTGCAGACACTCTTTTTAAAAGAGGAACGGAGTAATAACTGGAATATTTCTGTGTCGGTGATTCCGACACTTTTTTTTCGAGAGTTAGTGTTTTTAAAGTGGCGGAAAAAATAAATACACTATTGAAATATATATACAAAACAATCCAAATTAGCTTTATTTCTCTACATAACATTTGCAAAGTGACCTTTTACGTTGCAAAAGTCACTTTCAATATTTCGTGGCTTGTTCTTTGTTTCGTAAAACCATATTTATTCTTCGTGGTATGTTTACCACCAAGAAAAAAAAAAAAAAGAAACATGTTCCGGTGACTTTTCAAATTCACTCGTTTTCCCAAAAATGGCTGGAATAAATTCAACAATCTTAGTGTCAAATGAAAAGTTTGGCTTTCCTATAGGTTCCCATTTTATTTGACTATAATCGTATTTTTATTCCAACCGTTATGTATTAAATTATAAAAACCAACGAAAGTCTATTATCTCAAAGATCACACGACTTATTTGAACATATCTAGTGTCATTTGAACGGGTTGTCTCTCAAACTCACAAGTAAGAAATTTCATAGCAATTTGATATGTGGTTCAAAAGTTATGAAAAGAAACGAAATTCAAAGACTATTTAAAACTGTAACTGCTTTGATCAAAACATATGGCCTCAACAAAATTTAAATTTGGTATTGAGGTATTCGTACGTTCCCGAAATTGCTCGTGATTGAAGTGTACGAAATTCAAAGTCATTTCTTTTATTTCGCTATTTCTTCAGCACGAATATTTTACTCCTAATTAATAATTTTTTTAACTTTTTGCCTTTCTCCTAGAAAGGTATAGCAATCACTTGCAAAACCGAAGATATGAAAGTGCTATGCAAATTATATGCAAATGAAAGTTCTAGTTGCCCCATAAGACCCTAAATTTCATTGTAATTAGATTTTTATTTTAGAGGTTATGTTTAAAAATGTAAAAATCACGAAACATCAATATCTCAGAAACCACACAACCGATTTCAAGAAAATTGGTATCAAATGAACGGGCTATGTTAAAAACCCTTAACTTTTGAATTTTATATAGATTGAACATGTGGTTCAAAAGTTATGAAAAGAAACGTCTTCTGAAGACTGTTTGATTTCACTCATGTTTCCCAGAGATGGCTGGACCTATTTCCACAAAATCAGTGTCATATGAAAGGTCTAGTTACCCCATAAGACTCTATTGATTTTTTTGCAATCGGACCATTACTTTGCCTGTTATCAAAGATAACTAGAACAAGATACCTTACTTCCATATTTTTCATACATTTTGAATACGACTGATTTTCGACGGTTAGTGCTGCCATCTGATAACTTAAATTCTCATAAAATTGTCACTATGAGCAAAACCGATTTATCGTGCATAGTCCGTCATCGATAGTTGAGCTGCTCAAGATTGTATATGAAAAAGGTTTAGCAGTTTGGTCAGCTCGACGCTTAAGATAACATGCAGATTATTGATATTGTCATTTTAATGCTATTGCCATATTTTTTGCACTTCAAAGTATGAAAGAAAATTGTAAAATTGACTGTCAGAGTGGGAGTTTATATTGAGGGGTTATATTTATTTTCAGGTACCATTCTACCAACACTTACAGTTTGATATGACGCAAGCCAGGTTTCAGCACCATTGTGCATATGGTCAGGTTCCCCGGGGCACCCGATTTTTGCTTTATCAACCTCGGCAAGAGTGGACAACTTGGCTGGAGAGCGTGCTCATAGCGGTTATCGAGCATTTCTGATGGTACGCTAAATTTTGAATGATGCGCCGATTATTATTGATTCTTCCGGACAGTTTCATGTATGAGAACTAAACATTCGTACACGTTATTATCATTTTTCGGATGGCAGCACCGTACAGTCGTCCACATGGATACTGAAAAAATTGTTTCACCTTTCAGCAGTCATGTCTTGGCCTTGTCGTCAGTTGATTTTGATGTTAAGTATACATCATATTAACAGTGTATAAATTAGTTCGACTTTTGCTCACGCGCAGCGACAATCATGTCCGATGAATTCTGCAAGAGTCAGGTATCTTGTTCTAGTCATCTTTGCTGTTATGTTTAAAAATGTGAAATCTAGCTATGAAAAGAAACATATTCCGAAGAATACATAAACTCTCTCACTTTTCTCAGAGATGGCTGAACCGATTTTCACGAAGTTAGTGACAAATGAAAGGTCTAACTCATAACACCCTATTGAATTTTGCTGTAATCGAACTGTAACTTAGTCTGTAACGAACCGAATTGTGAAAATCACGAAACTACATTATCTCAGAAAGTACACAACCGATTTGATCAATAGTGTTATCAGATGAACGGGCTAGTTAAGGGTTAACTGATGAATTATGATTTAACACGTGGTTTCAAAGTTTGGCTGCCCTATAAGTTCCCATTTCATTTGATTATAATCGAACTAAGCAACCGTTATGTATTAAATTGTTAATAATTAAATTCTATTATTTCAAAGATTACACGACTTATTTGAACTTACTTACAAATAACAAACTTCATAACAATCTGATATGTGGTTCAAAAGTTATGGAAAGAAAAGAAATTCAAAGGCTATTTAAAACTATACCTGCTTTGATCAATATATGTGGCCACAATATAATTTAAATGTGGTATGTAATGTGGTATTGTAAATGTGGTAACCATTTGAATATTCCCGGTATCGCACGTAATTGAATTGTTCGAAATTAAGAGTCATTTCTATTGTTCGCTATTTCTTAAGCACTAACATTACGTCGAATTTCATATTTTATACTCCAATAACTACATCAATATTTTAAAACCCATAAAGTGAAAACACATTTATTGGATTGAAGCGTTCATGAATATCTATTTTTACAAATAATAAGTTTGAATGAGAAAGGCTGGGTCTGACCGCTAGGTGGATTAATTTAGGTTTTTATGTTTAGGATCGTTACCCTCCAACGAAGACATTGACATACGAAAGCATTACGCTACGTAAAATATCTACATAGTCGTTAGTATTCATAGTCTATGTTATAAAATGAATGTTTTTTTTCTCTGTTAGGACTCATCACTGCGACCAGAGACATTTGATCTATTGTGATATTGCCCAGGTGTTTTCTGTATTCCGCACTTCATATTATTGGCCAGTATCACTATTGAAATGAATGATAAGGTTTTTTTTTTCATTTATATCCGTGCTTGTGTGTGAGATTTTACCCTTCCGTTTGCTCTACAATACCGAGCCTCTTTCTTTCCTACCAATATCGCCAAATTATAATTCCCTGGAGTGAGACTTCACCTAACGTTGCTCTATGGCCAGGTTTATTCTAAGAGGGACTTATTATGTCAAGAGGAAGGAGTCTTATCGAAACCTCGTTCCCCGTGCCACAGCCTAGTTTTCCACTCTTGCCGAGGTTAATAAAGCAAAAATCAGGTGCCCCGGTGAACCTGACCATATGAACAATGGTTCCTGGTCATTGTGGAATCGAAGGAAACGAGAAGGCCGATTTACTAGCCAGACAAGGGTCATTTACTAACTTTGTTGGCCCAGAACCTTTCTGTAGAGTCTCCCCGAGCGCTCTAAAAGCTGAACCTGGTGAATGGGAAAAGCGACCATCAAAGCAAACTGGGATGTCATAAGCGGATTACGACAATCGAAAAGATTCATAGAGCCAAATCGCGAGAAGAGCCTCGTGCTGCTCAGATTAAATAAGAAAGACTTGAAGACATTCACAGGTCCTATTACAGGGCACTGTACGAGTAAGTATCATCTCTAGAAGATAGGCAAACTTGATGATGATAAATGTCGCCTGTGTGGCATCGAAAGCGAAACTTCAGAACATATACTCTGCGAATGCCGAGTATTAATACAACGCAGATTGCGTATCTTCGGTAAGGGACACATAGAACCTACCGAAATTTGGAGGGACAGTCCTGGTGAGGTAATAAACTTCATACGAAGTGCGTTGCCCAACTGGGATAAATGTGCAATGTAGCAAAGACATCAACTCGCCAAATAGTGATGTACCTGCGCGTGCGCACTTAGATTACGGTGAAGCATACCACAATAGATCAAGCAATGGTAGCAGTGGTTCAGTCTTCTACAAGGAAAAAAAATGGTTCTGAAACCTGGTTTGCAACATATCAAACTTTAAGTTTTGGTAGAATGGGACCTGAAAATAAATATAAACCCCCACTTTGACAGTCAATTTAACACTTTTCTTTCGTACTTTGAAGTGCAAAAAATATGGCAATAGCATTGAATGCAAAAAATGACAATATCATTAATCTGCATGTTACCTTAAGCGTCGAGCTGACCAAACTGCTACACCTTTTTCATATACAAGCTTGAACAGCTCAACGATCGATGACGGACTATGCCCGATAAATCGGTTTTGCTCATAGTGACAATTTTATGAGAATTTAAGGCATCAGATTTATTTATTTATTTATTTCTTATGGAATATATATAGGCTTTAGGCCTTAATATTAAAATACAATAAATTAAAGACAAAAATACAATCAACTAACATTCATGAAGTTGTCCTCTTAAATATAAACTTAGTCTGCTTTTTAAGATTGCAGGCGACATGTCGATGTTAATAATATGCTGTAGTTCATTAAATGATCTCATGAAACGGCATGTAGGCTCATGTTGTGAATAATTCCGAGCTCGTTGCGGAGGGTTAAACACTCTTGGATTTCTTAGCGTAACCGTATTGCTATTCCGATGTATTCGGGCTGAAAAGGTTCGACTATCAGTCCTTCCTGCTAATACATTGGTGAAAAATACTATGTCAGCAATCCTATGTCGGCAATGTACTGTGTCAATATTAACTAATGCACACAAGTCTTGATAGGCAGGTAGTTGATCACCATTGCATCTAAGGTTCCGCAAGGCAAAACGCACGAACTTTTTTCGAATTCCTTCAATTCGTTGAATATGTGTTACATATTGGGGGCGCCAAACAACGCTCGCAAAGTCCAGCTTGATCCGTACTAGCGCTTTGTAAATGGCTAATTAGAAAAAGGGTCTTTGAGATCCCGTCCGTACCAACTCACAAGAGAAAACAATTTCAAGCTGTCCGTAACTACATTGTCAATATGATTTGTAAACGCAAGTTGTCGGTCAAATGTGACGCCTAGGTCGCGAACTTTTTCTTTACGTGGTAACTCAGTTCCATTGAAATTATATTTAAACTCGATAGGAGATATTTTACGAGAGAATGTCATAACTGAACATTTTTCAGCGTTAACGTTTAGACCACTATCCGAGCAGAATTGTCCAAAACTTTGCAAGCCCAGTTGTAATTTAAGACAATCGTCATTTATTTTGACGGGCAAGAAAATTTTCACATCATCAGCATAAATCAGAATCATAGCATTAGTCAATTTGTCTGGGAGCTTGTTCATCACGAGTACGAATAACAGTGGTCCTAAGTGGCTTCCTTGAGGTACTCCCGAATTCACAGTGAACGAATCAGAGACGTGTGCCTTAATTTTAACATACTAAACTCTTCTCACCAAATATGTTTGCAACCAATTGTAGAGTGGACCGCCAATACCGAAGTCGCTAATCGAAAGAAGAATGCTGTCCGTCTTAACCGCATCAAATGTCTTGCTCATATCTGTGTAAATACAGTCGATTGAAATCCTTTGCATATATAATCGGTTACTAGAGAAGTAAACTCGCAAAGATTCGTGGTAACGGATTTCTTCTTTAAAAATTCGTGTTGCACAGAAGAAATGCGTTCAGCGACTACCTCGCAGAGAGAATCGTACACTAGCCGTTCGAAAAGCTTAGGAGTAGCAGATTGGATTGTTATACCACGATAATTCTCTACACACTTAAAACTGGATCTCGAGCTCGGCAAAAAAACATCCGAGTTCACTCGGCAACTTTGGATTCAACCGGTATTTCAGCAAAAAAATGCCGGTTGCCGACAGTTGTCAGATCATTTTGCCGAGACTTCGTCCAAAAAACTAAGCTTGACGAATCTCGTCTCTATTTTTTGCCGAATTTATCGTTAAACACTGTTGATGCCGAGGTCAGCAAAAACATTACTGGTATCTCGGCACAAATTTTACTCGTTGCCGTGTTTCGGCAATACAGCTGTCATTCTCATGAACGAGTTGCCGCCATTTTTCTTAGTGCAAATTTATGCGTGTTACGGGTGAGCAAACAGGAATCAGATGCAAATTTGGCTGAAACTTGTGCAAATTACAAGTGTTTACAATCCGGTAGCCGAAAAATATGTAGTTCAGTTTGGTGAGAAGTGGCTGAAACTCAAAAAGTGTAGTTTCAAATCGTGTGAATACAATATTGTATTTGTTTTAGGGATAGGCATTAGACGTAATTTTAGATTAGATGTTTAGCTCAATGCCCTACTGGCGAGCAAGATAAAGATAAGTATTCAAGATTCAGTATGAATAAATTTCTTTACTTACTACAACTCATCGAGCTTATAATTTATCTTTTGAAAGAAAACTACCTGATTCACAGCAAAACTATTTCCTGCGATTGGATTCCACTGATAAAACGGCTCTTTACTGTGCCGAACATTTAGCTTATATAACCAAAGGTCGTTAGACTGGTTTGACGCTTCTCGGCTGGATTTGCCGAGAGCACAGTCAACTGTGTACCGCGATTCTCGGCATAAAATGACATCTGTCAAATATTGGTTTTCCGAGATTCTCGGCAAAAGAGATTCAGCCGAAATGGTTGCCGAGCACTCGGATGTCCAAATCTCGGTACAAACAATGCCGAGATTCAGCGAAAGTTTTTGAGTGTGTACATCCGAGCGAGATCCTTTTTTATGAACAGGTGTGATGTGAGAAATTTTCCAAATTAAAGAAAAGTAACCGGAAGCCAGTGACGCGTTGAACAAACTGGTAAGAGGGACTAAAAGCTCACCTTGGAACTGTTTGAGGAGGCTGTTAAGCCTGTATCAGACTAACCGTTGCAGCGGTCAACCGCTACCGTTCCGTTCTTTTTCGACCAATCAGAACACAGCGGTCGACCGTCGCTTGTTGTTGTTGCAAAAAATAGAATCTTAAGCAAAAATAGAATACATAAGAAATGCTTTATTTAAGGTATCCAGCCCAGCGGCTTTAAATTAGTGAGAATTTGGGTTCATTTTTGCCAGTGTGTGTTGGTCGAAATTTGACATCGCCAACCAGCGTTGCCGGTGCTATCAATGTTTTGACTGGCTGTCGTGTATGCCAAAAAGAGAAGCACACATTTTTATTCGATAAGTCTCTATATTGGCTTTTATGTAGGTGTGAAGAGGCACGTTTGCCTTTACCATAGGGTGGTTTACCGGTAAAACAAAAACCGATAAAACCGGTAAAACCATGGGCGCAACTACGGGGGGGGGCTAGGGGGGGCTGAAGCCCCCCCTAGAAAGTGTTTAGCCCCCCCCCCAGAGAATGATTGTATTCAATATATCTACATTCCATATTACTTATCAGAGCATCAAAATCAACACAAATTGAGATGTCGTCATTCATTGGCTAAGAACTAGCTCTGCACCCAGAATCGATTCTCAACCCTTGCTCTCTTACTCACTTTACCAGTCAGACGAGAGCTGTAATAACTCGTGATGTATCAAGAAGTCGCCATTTTACTTGGTTTTGGGCTGTGTTTCACCCGTTCCCCAGACGTCTCATCACTCGCAAGTCTCTTTCGATCTGGTCGAGCCATCATGCACGCTGCGCCCTTTAATTTCTTGTGACGGTAGGGTTGCTGAATAGAAGTGATTTCACAGGGTTGTCGTCCGGCATTCTTACGATGTGACCGGCCCACCGCAACCTGTTGTCTTTCGCCAGGTGTGCAATGGTGTTCTCTCCAAGCAGCGCTTGTAGCTCATGGTTCATGCGCAGTCGCCATTATCCGTCGTCCACTTGTGCTCCACCGTAGATAGTCACCTTCTGTTCGCCGATAGGCACCTTCTGTTCGAAAACACCAAAAGGACTTCCGTAGAGGACTACCGGTTATATCAGGGTTTTGTAATTTTTTGTATCGAAGTGGTCATGTCCGATCATCACCGTGATAGGTGCGTACGTTCTTAATGTCTGAGAAGAACGGGCCGTCGTTGAGAACGTGGTCAATTTGTTTTGCTGCACGTTGGTCGAGGAAAGAAAGGACTTTGGACTGCTAATCCGCGGGAAGCTGCGAAGTTGGTGCATAGCAGGCTGTGCGGGCCGATAACCGGCTTATATAAGTCTTTCCTTCCGTTCATGTCCCCAACGACGATCTTGATGTCTCTACGCGAGCAGCTATCGTGCCTTGAGACCACAAATCCACCGTACCTTCTCTCCTTTCCGTCAAAGCTCCTGGAGCGCAACGATCCGGGATCCGGGTCGTTAAGCGATCTACTGTTACATGTACTGAGCTTCTAATCGTCGTCCTTAAGCAGGTATTAGACGACGCAAATATTTGCTATTTTTGGTACGATTTTTATTTGCACAAAATAAATTCTGTATTAAAAAATAGCAAATATTTGCTTCGTCTAATGCCTGCTTTATTTCGTCGGCTGGGTTTTGAATTCTTGATTCTCCGTAGTATGTTGATTTTAGTATGCTGCCTTACTAGGGCTGCGATGCCTAGTCTCGCGACGGAGCTGCCGCCATAGATGTAGCTGGCGAGACACCGCATTTCATAGTTCAACCGTCCGGTCCGGATCAGTCGCTGTTTGAGCCGCCCCTAGCCTGTGGGGTAGACGCGCAGACAAGCTGCTCTCTAAGGAGAACAACTACCCCTTCCTGTCAGCATACGACCAAGTTCCCACCGGTTCACCGGTTTTTCCTTGGTTGCTCGTATCCCAGTCGGTACCACGTGGAGGTAGGAATAGGGCATTATGCCTTGAACCACACTGGGCTCTATTTTAATCTAACTAGTACGGGTGAACTGTTAAAAAACACTGCCCAGCCGTTTACCAAATCTGGCTCTCCTCAACAACGAATCAGTGTTGCTGAAAGAGCTTGGCGTTGACGGTGTGTTCAAGATATTCAGTACATCTTCGGAGATTCTATCCCTAAGTGATTTGTTTCTGCTTTTACGATACTATTTTAAGCGTTATTAAATAAGCATATACAAACTCTTTTTCTCTTTTTTAAAATGACATACATGAAAACTAGCCCCCCCTAGAAATTTTCCTTAGTTGCGCCCATGGGTAAAACCGATATTTTTTCCAATACCGAAATACCGGTATTGGAGAGGCGAAAAACCGGCATTTCCGGTATTTTTCTTAAAATTAAACAAATAATTGTCACAATATTCATAAATTATTGTAAGGTTAATGAATGCTACCCACTTAGGTAGGCGTTACAAATCATATGACGGTTTAGACAGAAGCAACATTGAGTATCAATTTACTCTAACCTATTTATCAATTTTTGTTTCTTTCTGGTTTGTTCTGCTTGGATTCGAATGATGTATTTGTGTGTATCGATAATATATCAAAAAACTTCATATCAATAAAGCAAGACGTTTATTTTTTAAGTAGAACAGCTAATTTCTTTACAAAATCATACCTACAGAGGCAACCCGTGGATTTTGAACCTACCAGTTCAACCACAAATTCTGGAAATCATAGTTTGGGGCAGTAATCACAATCTTGTCCGCGAAAAAACGTAAGTCATTATTCGTTTTGTGCTATTGAAAAGTAAAACTAAAAAAATAATATTAAAATAAAAATTTGGATTAGGGATTTATGTTTTGTTTGGCGTCTCCGTGTGCATTGCACAGGTTGCACCTAGAACAAGTTGCTCCTGATACAAAGCGTTTACAGGATGAAATAATCAATCAATAAACAATTTCGTCCTAAAAATTACTGCTCTTTATTCTTGAGAAAGTGAAATTTAAATAACTGTAGGATGGTCAAAGCTTCGTCGCCCAAACCGCAGCGAATTTTATTAGCGATAATTGTAGCTGAGAAAAATGCTTTCTCAGGTTGAACTGAATTTGGAAGAACTGTCAAACAGAACAGAGAAGTATTTACCTTCGATTCCTTCGGATTCGTAGAATGTAAATTCTTGTCTAATCGTCATTTCATTTTCTTCTTCATTCATTTACTCTTCTCAACAGTTTCAATAACTGTTCCTCTAAGAATTTTAAATTTATTCATTAATTTCAAACTAAGTTTTGCGATGTGAAAGAAATTTGAAATATATATCTGCATGTTTTTTTATTAATATGAGTTTCGAATTAATGTTCTTCGTAATCATATCTCTGGATTCATTCATTAAAGTTTTCCAAACACTATTAAATTTATCCAGTGTTGTATCGTATAACACCACAAGAGATCAAAACAAGTGGTTCAAATCTTACAGAAAAAAAGCTGGGTCGTAATGAAGCATACACGCAAAAGTTCAAGCTTTAATCATCTAATGTGTTCTTCAATTCGCACAGAATTTACTCTGACTTTGGACAACAAATGCGTGAAACGCATAACGCAAAAGTTGTACAAGGAATACATTGACCGAGATCAAAATCAGAATGTGTATCTTATACACAAAAATAGTATTGTTTCGGTAAACTTCGGTTTCGGGCGAACGATCAGTTTCGAGGCGCTCAAAAAATCGCTTTTTACTTTCGCGAGCTGGTGCGTATCAACGGCTCGTGCATCCCTTAAAATCGTCTCGTCAGCAACCGAAACAGCCAATAGCGAGCGCTGTTTCCGCAGAAGTTACTGACGCTGGTGTCGGTAACGCAAAACCAAATGCATGTGAATAAAATCAGAGTCATAGTTGAATGCAAAATGTGTTGAACAAATCAAATTTTTTTGTTCATTGTTAATGATTGAATGATGCTTTTAAATGACCAGATTCATGAAAGTGAATCGATCAGACAATAATTTGTTTATTTTGTCAGTGCCCAAATTATCAGTATTGGTTGTTGGTTGCACTGTTTTAACGATGCCAGTCTTCTGAACATCGGTTGATGCTTCATGAGTGTAGTGGTTTGGAGCTGCTTAATACATTCAAACTATGCTAGAGCATCAAATGCGTTATGCCCAACGCACATGCGTTGTACTGTTTCCAAATTTAATCAGTAAATGCGCTAATTTCGCTCATAAATGATCTGGTTACGCACACTCCAACTTTTGCGTGTAGGTACTCATAAATGCAAAAACATAATTATGCAGCGATACGTCCATAGATGCGACCTGAAACGCTAGGCAAAAAATAAATTTCAAATCCAAATTTCTGTATATATTTAATTATTTTTCAGTTTTATTTTCAAATATTACAGAGAGAATGATTTGCGTTTTTTCGCAGACATGATTGTCATTATTTCCCCAAACAATGATTTTCAGAATTTTGTAGTTGAACAAGTAGGTTTAAAGACCACGAGTCGCCCCTGATTTGTATTAGTCAGAAAAAAAACAAAAATACCGGTTTTTTACCGGTTTTTATTTTTATGAATACCGAAATACCGGTTTTTCGAAAAGTCGGTAATACCGACCACCCTACTTTGCCATGTCAATGACAGCAGCCGGCAACCGTTGGGAACGGTCGGCGGCAAAAATAGAAAAGATTCTATTTTTTGCAACAACAACAAGCGACGGTCGACCGCTGTGCTCTGATTGGTCGAAAAAGAACGGAACGGTAGCGGTTGACCGCTGCAACGGTTAGTCTGATACAGGCTTTAGAGAGATTGTCAGGGCCAGGCGACGAGTTTGTGTCAAGTTTGTGGATTCCATTTTTGACATCAGTTTCAGATACTCGAAATACTTCCAAGCTACTTTCGAGAGAAGGTATACGCACAGTTGAAGGCTGCTCTGCAAAGACACTACGGAAATGTTCAGCGAAAAGGCCAGTCGACGATAGAGTATCTGTAGCGGTTGCGCCTCTGTATCTCATATTTTCTGGGATCCCAGAATGTTTCCTTCGATTATTTACGAAGTTACAGAAGGTTTTAGGATTATTTTTCTAATCACGCTGTATTTTATTCAAGTAGACCTGATATTCCTCCTTGTGTGCCTGATGGTTAATAACATCGCATAGTGATGAATTTCATTTTTAATCACTAGATCCGTCAAAGCCAATTGACAAGTATCTGTGTCAGTAGTGAACACCAAATCGAGAGACAATTATTTGATGGCAGCACTAACCGTCGGAAATCGGTCGTGTTCAATATGTATGAAAAATATGGAAGTTAGGTATCTTGTTCTAGTTATCTTTGCTGGAGCTCCTACTTGTTTTACTTATGCATGTCATTTGAATACTGTAAATAAACTTCAGCAATCAACTGAAGACTACATTATATTCAATTTTTGATTCATGGTTCATTGATGTCGGTTTAGTTAAAGTAAGTAATACTGATTATGCTTCATCGTTTTTTTTATTCAATTTTCAATTATATAAGTATGAACTACAATACAACTATATAAATAAAATAATTTAAACTGTATTTACAAAGACAACTAACAATGTAAATCATACTGTGGCACTTACTCAGTCACTAAAACACTTAAACAATTTGTCCATCTCAGCAAAAAGACAGTAATTGAGCATATGTTTTAATTCATCCAACCATACAACTCTCATTATTACAGACAAATTTAATATACCACTTCGTTTTTTTTTCTCAACTAGCCAACTAGCGCGCAGGAGATCTATTGTCGAATAATCTCTTCCACTCCAAATATTGCTGAGGCTTGTCTACTTCAGATATTTTCTGATTCGTCACTAGCTACTTTTTTAACGATGTTGGTTACTCCACTCAAGATTTTTTTATTTCGAATCAATTCTGCGCTTCCTTCCGAATTTACCAGCGTTGAAGAAAAACATTCGCAGAATCCTGAAAATCAATGGAAAGTTATTTTACACTTATTTAGCTTATCTTTCTTATTTTTAATGACTATAATGCTGTTTTTATTTCTATTTCAAGCAGTAAATGTGGAGTTGACGATTAAAAAACTATGAAAGCGATACAAAATAGCTACTTAGCAAAGCTGAGTTATACGTCCTGCGGTGGTGTAATCGGAAACGCATCTGACCGGAGGTTAGAAGTTGTGGGTTCAGGCCCCACCTACTGGACTACATTTTTCGAAAATTTCTCATTAACTATTTACCCACTCATTTAGCTTAATAGAACAAACATTCAAATCAGGGAGTTTTTTACACAATCGCAGACTGCATGACGATTAGAAGAAAGACGATGTTCTGTATAAAGTGGTCTTAACCAATCGCCGTGCTACCCATTATGGATCAGCTGTTCGATTTATCCACGGGAATGGCATCGCTGTCAGCTATTATACATTTGACGCGTTACCAACATTGGCACGCACTGGCAACCGAAAAATGATCAGTTTACCCTTTTCTTGTGTTGATTCGGGCAAATAAACCAAATGTTGTCTGTAATTATTGTTTGCATTTTTTTATAATTTTAAGCAATTTCTTCAATGTTATACATATTATTCAATGTTCTATGTAATAGTTAGTAGGGTAAAGAACAGCTTCGGCAGTGGTTTCCTTGCAGAAGAAAACTATATTCAGTTTGTTCCAAGACGAAATGAAGAAAATTTTGGCGGTAGACAAAGTGGTTTTCTGTTAAATGGTACAGAAAAAGATGATCGTTACGACAGAATGCTACCTTGCCAGTCCCTTGGATTTACCGAACAGTACTTTAGAGTTATTTTACGAATAACTGAGATGAGACAAACAATTTTCGTTTCCTATATATAATAGCTGGGAATATTCGGTTCAAAAAATCATACTGGGTAACCTTCTCTTCCTTACGAGCTTTCAAAGCTACTATGAACAGCTAGATCTTCTTGGTGTCATGGGTGAAAAAATTATGCATCTTTGCAGTAAAAATTGACTAAGACGTTCATGATCATTCATTGATTCAACTAATTTTCATCTCTATGATCAATTTGATAGCTTAAGGAGATATCTCTCATTTTCTCCTCATAGCAATACGCGGTCCCTTTTTTCGCTCTATCATTTCAGCTAATACAAAAGTTAGGAAGAAAAGAAATTTATAATAAGTAGTCTTGAAAAGATACACACGAATAAATTATTATCAAAAAAACAAATGGAAATTATAGATAGTCTAAGAAAAAGAAACCTAAAATGCTAACGATCTGTTGGAAAGTTCATTGGGGCAGTAACTCTTTGAACCCAGTGTCTCTCTGACATACAAAAAACGCCTGTAGAATGTATTGAACCAGCATAAGCCCGAAATAATAAGAAGTCATGTACTTACTTCTTCAATGGATATTCTTCATCGATAAAGTCGAACATTCGCTTAGCTCGACAACTAAGAAGATTGTCTTCCGGACAGTAAAGCTCGTTGTCAATCGTAAATGCTTCTAACGCTTTTAATGCAAATCGCGTAACTTCATTTAGCTGGGTATCGTAATCGTCTGCAATAGAATTTCAGCAATTATTGACCTATGATTATGACACCGCGATTAGCCAGATTCTAATGCTCGGAAGATAATTTAACTCACAATGCTTGTCATAGGTAAGTCGACGGTAATCGTCTCCACCGTTTTGATTGTTATCGCTTTCGCTCGGTTTCAAGGTCGGAATGAAAAACAAGAGGCATAGAAGTGCAATAAATTTAACTATTTTTTTGAAAATTACTAATTTGAGTAAAATTTTAGCCAACGTGAACCAACTGAATTTAAGTTTCAGTTTACTAAGCAACCAACTCTCAGGACTAAGATATGGTACTCCATTTCCAGCAGGAGTTGGAGGAGAATAAACTGGCGTTGCCGGACCGTATACCGGTTTGGGTGCTCCATATACTGGTTTAGGTGGTGCTCCATAAGCACCAATTGAAGGTGTCTCATAGCCAGATGGTGTTAGACTGTACTCATAAGATGCTGATGGGACGCTGCTGTAGTCATCGCGTGGAATACGTATTAGACCTAAAAAAAAAAATTCAAGTGTCAATAAAGCAATATCACTTTTGTCAGTTATGCTATAAGGAAAGTACACGGCATAAGAATCGAGAGACATTAATGAAAAATGAATAGGAATAAATATTTTTTTAACATCATTTTTCGATGTTGTGGAACTTTTTAGTTTTTTTTTTTTTTGATTAAGAGGTCATTTTATGATAACAATTGTTCCCGTTGACACACGATTGCTGTTTCAAAAGGACTTATCTAAACATGTGACTGATGAATAAAATATTCTATATCAGAATAACGGTTTGTTTGATTGAAATACAGTCAGGTTTTTTTACACGGTTTTTTTTATACGCGGTTTTTTAACGTGGTTTTTTTACGCGGATTTTTGAATTAACGCGGTTTTTTTTACGCGATACCGCACTAATTCAAAAAAATTTTCACGAATTTCCGAATTAACGTGGGTTTGGAACCAGAAACGTTTAAGTGTTTATCTAGTAAAAGACTTAGTCCAAAAAATACTCTCCGCCCACCGAAAGATCCGGAATGACCTTCAAAAGGGACAATTAAATACTGTATTAAATACTGGTTCTAGAGTGTCTCTGGTTTTTTTTAAGCCCTTCTTGCTGGACTACTTTACGCGGATTTAAAAAAAAAAAACGTGCTTTTTACGCGGATTTTTGAATTAACGCGGTTTTTTACGCGGATTTTGGAATTAACGCGTTTTTTTTGCGCGGTTTTTTTTACGAGGTACGTATCCCCCGCGTAAAAAAACCTGACTGTAGTGTCTTCGGTAAAGTTATAGGCAATAATAACACAAACACCAGAGTTCAGGCTTTTATATTTCTTTATTAATTAAGGAAAAATCAACGCACTGCTAGCAGAAATTGGGCATTATTGCTGAAAGCGAGGAGTCAAATTGACACAAACTTTCTTTTCAGGGTTAACAAAATAATGATCAATTGTGATGAAATCAACATAAGCATAAAATTTAATACCTCAACCGTTTCCGCGATGCGCTTTATAATTCCTCCTGACTTTCATCGTCATCACCAATTTACGCGTTAATTGAAAAAAAAAATCATAAGGGTTGTATCCAAAGCCACAGCCGCAAGGTTAACTTAGAATTACAAAAGGTTGTTTGTTACGTTACTTGTATTAAATATGTTTTGTGCAAAAGGGAAGTTGAAGTGCTACTGAATTTTAGTTCGCACATACATCAATGAACAGGAATGGAACAAACACTCTACAATGCAAACAAGTTTCAACAGTCAGAGTGCATGCAGATTAAAATAACATTTTACTTTTAATTCTAGCGCAAAACGAGTATATATTAAATCTTCAATAATTTGTTCGTTGTCCTTATAAGGACAATTGTTTTTCAATTTCATATTTGATACAATGTTGATCGCATATGTGTGCTATGTGCTACCCCGACAGAGGGGATAAGGCATTTTTCTGATAACACAGTTGAAAAAGTTGACGGCCCATATATTTCGAATGCCAGCATCCCAAAACATGTGTTGTCAAAATACGGCAACTTTTCGTTAGAGGAACTGCCGGCCAGCTAATTCACCTACTACTGATGCTGCCCGCTACTGCACAAAGGCAGCTTTTTAGGGGAACAACGGGCAAGACGGTCACCCTAAGAAAATCATTCAATATTCTGCCCAGAACACAACATTTCAACAAACGATATTCATAATATTCGACATTGACTAGTGCTTTTCATAGAATAATGCAAACCTTTCCTTTTTAGAGTAATTTTATATTAGTTTGCACTAAAATGAAAACCGTCTCGAAAAACCACTATTTCACAACGTGCATATGAAACGGACCTATGAAAGACTATAGCAAATTTCTTTTCTATGCGGGACGACGCGCTGCGCAAAAAAGCGCGTGTTTAAAGGCTGGATTACACTCTTTGACCAAGCGTCAAATATTTGTCTCTTTTTGACAGATAAAAATTTGGTCAAAGATAATTGTTTGTCACTCTCCATTTTTTACGTGTGGCAAACACGGGCAAACAACCATCGTGATGTCGAATAAATTTGACCATTATGTCAGATGGTCAAATATTTGACCATTGGTCAAAAAGTGTAATACAGGATTAAAGCTTACCGTCCGCTGCGCAGATGGAATCATTCAAATCATTTACATGTAGTACATTTACAGGTTTTAACATCGTTTCCAATGATGATTTTTATTTTAAATGAGAGTTATTGACTTTAAGTCTCATCTCGCATGCTAAGAATACTGAAAAAAAGTTTTCTCAGACTGCTTATTTTGCCCACGCAACAACTGACCGTCTTGCCCAAGATGCAAACAATTTTTTGGATCGATGTGACTTCCAAAAAAATAATATTTTGACTAGGCTATCTTCACCCACATGTTTCAAATATGCTTAATAATTCCAATGTCATTGAAAACTATATTTTTTTCTGATGTTTTACCGCAGTAGAAGCTTAAATTTGACACGGCGAAAACTACATCACATTACTTTGCTGTTGAGGGTGAGCTTATTTTGATTATTTCTCGAATAACTAACTATTGTTTCAATTTACATAATATCTCGACACTTCCATAATGCTGTTGGTATGTAACTGGTATAAATTTTTTTTTCTTCATCTATAGTTTATTTGACACGGCACAAACACAATTCAATGTTTAACGGCGCCAATTATATCTGGTAGCTTACTTTCAAAAGTATCTTAATAACTTAAAGCAAATTTTTTTTCCTCGCTGCCGACTACGAGCTGAAACTAAATCTAACTTAAAGCTAGAATATTTTGCATTAAAAGCACAGGTTTGCTGTTTGATGGTTTTCATTACCATAGGTAAGCAGCATATTAAATTTGTTCCGCTGCTGAGCCAAGATATTACGGACTGGCATATTGGGTTGTTTCCATCGGGCCTTGAGAGTATTGTGCGGTCTGATTGCTGTTTCCGGATCCGGGGTCTTAACGTGTTCTTGTCGTTTGGTTGGACGTAGGCGGAAAGGGATAGGACTAAACTGGGGCGTGGATGGATTTCAGGAAAACGTATATAAGGGACATGTAGGATAGGTCACGGCTCGCCAAGACATCACGAACAGGAACAGCCGGCTGCCTACCTTCGGCCTGCAGGGAAGCTATAAATCTAGACCTGGCGTCACGGTGTACAGGGCATGACCAAACGACGTGCTCTATGTCGTGATAACCTTCTCCACAGGCACAGATACCACTCTCCCCGAGCCCAACACGACGGAGATGCGCGTCAAATCTATAGTGATTGGACATAAGCCGAGACATCACGCAAATGAAATCCCGACCTACATCCAACCCCTTGAACCACGGGTTCGTCGATACCTTGGGGATTATGGAATGTAACCACCTTCCCAGTTCCCCCTTGGTCCAAGAATTTTGCCAACTGATGATCGTATTCTGACGTACAAATGCGAAAAATTCATTAAAGGCAATTGGTCTTTCATAAATATCACCGTTTGTTGCGCCCACCTTAGCCAAAGAGTCCGCTTTCTCATTACCCGGTATCGAGCAGTGAGAAGGGACCCACGCTAAGGTAATCTGATACGATTTTTCGGATAAAGCACTCAGATGTTCCCGTATTTTCCCAGGAAATACGGAGAGTGCTTAACATCTTTCATCGATCGGAGAGCCTCAATGGAACTGAGACTGTCCGTAAAGATGAAATAATGGTCCGTGGGCATTTTTTCGATAATCCCTAGGGTGTACTGAATTGCAGCTAATTCTGCGACGTAAACAGAAGCAGGATTATCGAGCTTATGGGAGACGGTTAAATTGTTATTGAAGATACCGAAGCCAGTGGACCCATCAAGAAGTGATCCGTCAGTGTAGTACATATTGTCGCAGTTGATGTTTCGATATTTATTGGAAAATATTTTAGGGATCTGCTGCACGCGTAAATGATCCGGGATTCCACGAGTTTCTTCTATCATGGATGTATCGAAAAACACAGTAGAATCAGAAGTATTTGATGAGTCGACACGATTTGGAATATTCGAAGAAGGGTTAATATTTTGGGACATGTGATTGAAATACAATGTCATAAAACGGGTTTGAGAATTAAGTTCGATTAACCTTTCAAAATTTTCAATCACGGGACGGTTCAAGACCTCACATTTGATTAGAATACGAGAAGACAGGCTCCAGAAGCGGTTTTTCAATGGTAGTACTCCAGCTAAGATCTCCAAACTCATCGTATGGGTCGGTTGCATGCAACCCAATGCGATACGCAAACAACGATATTGTATTCGCTCCAGTTTGATCAAATGTGTGTTTGCTGCGGAGCGGAAGCAGAAACACCCGTACTCAATAACAGACAGTATCGTTGTTTGGTAAAGCCTTATAAGGTCTCCTGGGTGGGCTCCCCACCATTGTCCGGTTATTATACGAAGAAAATTCACTCTTTGTTGACATTTTTTCATCAGATACCTCACGTGACAACCCCAGGTGCCTTTAAAGTCGAACCAGACACCAAGATATTTGTGTACCAAAACCTGAGAAATCGTTTTACCCATTAATTGTGTTTGAAGCTGAGCAGGTTCATGCTTCCTAGAAAAAACTACTATCTCAGTCTTCTCCGGAGAGAATTCGATACCTAGCTGTAAAGCCCAAGCAGACAAATTGTCCAAGGTATCTTGCAATGGTCCTTGCAAATCGGCAGCTTTGGCTCCTGTAACAGAGATTACACTGTCGTCTGCAAGTTGTCTTATCGTGCATGAATTTGCCAGACATTCGTCGATTTCATTCACATAAAAGTTGTAAAGAAGGGGGCTTAAACATGAGCCCTGGGGAAGACCCATGTAGCTAATGCGAAAAGTTGCCAAATCGCCGTGCGTAAAATGCATGTGCTTTTCGGACAACAAATTGTGCAAAAAATTGTTCAAAATTGGAGAAAATCCTTGACGGTGAAGTTTACCCGAAAGAATGTCAATAGAAACGGAATCAAAAGCCCCCTTAATGTCCAAGAACGCAGACGCCATTTGTTCTTTGCGAGCATACGCCAGCTGAATATCTGTTGAAAACAACGCAAGACAATCATTCGTCCCTTTGGCACGGCGGAAGCCAAATTGAGTATCCGATAGTAGGCCATTTGATTCGACCCAATGATCTAAACGACGGAGTATCATTTTTTCCATCAATTTCCGGATACAGGATAGCATTGCAATCGGCCTATAAGAGTTGTGATCAGAAGCTGATTTCCCTGGTTTTTGGATGGCGATCACCTTCACTTGCCTCCAATCCTGCGGTACAATGTTTTGCTCCAGGAACTTATTGAACAAGTTCAACAAGCGCCTCTTGGCATTGCCGGGTAGATTCTTCAACAAGTTGAATTTGATTCTATCTAACCCAGGCGCGTTATTGTTACAGGACATTCTGCCATCGTAAAAGGTGATTCTATCGCGTCGTGGCCCGGAGACGCATCGCGAACAATGTTTTGCTCAGGAACAGAGTCCGGACATACTTTCCTGGCAAAATCAAATATCCACCGACTTGAAGACTCCTCGCTTTCGTTGACCGTTACGCGATTCCGCATTCTTCGGGCTGTGTTCCAAAGAGTGCTCATCGATGTCTCCCTCGACGTCTCGTTCACGAACCGACGCCAATATCCGCGTTTCTTTGCTTTGGCCAAACTTTTAAGCTTGGTATCAAGCTCCAAATACCGTAAATAGTCGCCAGGTATACCTCCCTTCTGGAAGGCCAAAAACGCGTCGGATCTTTGCGTGTAGACATCGGAGCACTCTTGGTCCCACCACGGAGTGGGAGGCCGTTCTTCGATCGTTACGCCGGGATATTTCTTCGTTTGGGCTTGCAACGCGGCGTCGAGAATCAAGCCCGCGAGGAAGTTGTATTCTTCAAGTGGTGGATGATGTTGAATCGACTCGACCGCTTTTGAAATCATTTCCTCGTATAACTTCCAATCGACATTCCGTGTGAGGTCATACGGAATGTCAATTGGTCGCATGCGAGTTGACCCGTTATTAATTGAAATAAGAATAGGCAGATGGTCGCTACCGTGAGGATCGAGGATTACCTTCCATGTGCAATCCAACCGTAGCGATGTCGAACATAAGGATAGATCCAAAGCGCTTGGGCGCGCTGGAGGTTTCGGGATACGTGTCATTTCACCGTTAAAATAGTCATGTCGAAGTCATCGCAAAGGTTATAGATTAAAGAGGAGCGGTTATCATTGTAAGGGGAACCCCAAGCCACACCATGAGAGTTGAAGTCTCCCAAAATCAAACGTGGCGAGGGAAGAAGTTCTATTAAATCAAAGAGCAGCCGTTGCCCAACCTGTGCTCTGGGAGGAATATATATTGAGGCAATACAAAGCTCTTTACCTTGTATTGTCATTTGACATGCGACAACTTCGATGCCTGGAATCGAGGGGAGGTTAATACGATAGAAAGA